>NW_014569772.1:0-7788 GCF_001313835.1 Polistes canadensis | reverse complement strand
CTTTTTTTTTATTCGTTCAAATAAAGTCTTTTTAATCGATCAGACAAACGAAAATTATTTTTAATCATGAACAACAACGAGAACATAAAATTTGTTGAAATGTATGCAATTAAACACACATTAAAAATTATAAATGATATTAATTATTTGATTTACGAATAAATAAGAAAGTGTGTCTGTGTGTGTGTGTGTGTGTGTGGATGAGTTTAAAAGATGATTTGATTTAACAAAGTTATCGTAATGAATTTTTATATAAAAGATATATAAAATGAATCAGATAAATATGAGAACAATGCAGGAAAAGAAAAATAGAAGAATAAAAAGAGAGAACATTGTACGTTATATAGTTCAAAGGTCATCAACGATAATTTTTGTTGTTTCAATCGTTGACCACGAATAATGAAAATAATTACGAACTCCTGGTCAATATTATTTCACAAATTTTGCAATTGTTCCTACGTTATCACGTTTTATTTGATTTATTTGAATATTATATTCTATACAGTTGTGAGTGAAATTAATTATAAAAAGAATAGAATAAAAAACAAAAATATTACAAAATATTTAATTAATAAATCAAATACAAAAAAGATCTTAATATTACACACAACAAAAGTAATTATTAATTATTTACAATATATACGATTAATCATATAATTTTTATTATCATTTGTAAAACAATTTGAAATATTTTTTATTGAAACGTTATATATTTTTTTTATCGTTACAATGTTTATTTTCGAAGAATTTTGAAATAGTTTTAAGAAGTATTAAGATATAATCAATTTTACGATTCTACGTAACAATATAAATATAAAAGATATAATAATAATAATAATAATAATTGCACGCGTCGTAAGAATGGAAAATTATGAGATACTGCACATGCACGTATATATATGATTCCTTTTATCGTCAAAATCTTCATCGTTCAAGAAAGAAGAGGGGAAAAACATTTTTTTTTTTTTGTTCAAGATCTTAGAAAACAATACTAGAAAAGAAAAAATAGATATATAATTTTACATGTCGTAAAACAAAAGTACATTAATTAAAAATGAAGAATAAATTTCTAACGATTCCAAGAGAAACGATGTTATTAACAATAATAATAATAATAATAATTATATACTTCGAGTACATTTTTTTGTTTATACACCCAATTATGCAAATTATTAATTACATTGTTCATTAAGGAACGATTCATATATTATTATTATTATTTTTTCTATTTTTCTTTATCATTAAATTGTCACGCGAAAATTATATTAAAATAAAATGGGGATAAATAATATATTAAAAAAAATTTTTACGTAATCATATTTAACGATAAAGATAATGGTAAATATCGTGAAAGTAAGAAAAAATAAAAAAAATAAATAAAAAATAATCTTCCACCGTGACAATGCGAGCTTGAAAGCTCAACATTGCCGTGACCAGGATTCGAACCTGGGTTACTACGGCCACAACGTAGGGTCCTAACCACTAGACGATCACGGCTACTGGAAGAGTTGATATTTGTTTGCAAAAGTACGTCACATAAGCCAACTCGATGTTAACTGAAGCAAATCTTACGAGTTTATATTGATCTCGTTAATTGTGTGTGTGTGTTTCGTTAATTAAATCAAAATCTTTTTAAATTTATTAATTTATTTCGATATTTTAATTTTTTTTTTATTAGAATTATACATTGAAAGTGTATATAAGAATATTCACTATTAATTATTTTATTTTGTTCGAGATATTGTTTTCTCGTATAATAGATTTCATTAACAATGCATTTGTTATTATATTAATGTATGAAAATGAAGAAGAAATTACGTAGCGCCTGAAAGTAGATAACACTTTATACAACGTCGGTAATGTCGGTCAACAGTAATCCCGTCGATAAGACAGTTTTCTTCTTTCCAAACCCCTACGTATAGATTGCGCAGTATTACACGTGTATAAAAGGTGTTGCATAGTAAACGGGGTTTTAAGAGAAAAGTTTTTTACTGATAGATGAAATTTATAAGTAACAATATATACAAACACACATTAAATAATATTTATATTAATTATAATAAATATAATTAATTATAAAAGAGATGCAATGAATGCATCGAGTGCAATGTTTTTTTTATAGATCGCGACTGAGTATAAACGAATAATTATAATTTATTGAAGTACACCGTTTATTAAAATATTAATCTTATTCTGTGAAATAAAAAAAACAATGAAAAATTAAATTCAAATAATTCTTGATCGTTTCACGTTGGACTTGTATAAAAAAAAAAAAAAGGAAAATCATTTTAAAAGGTGCACTTGCAGATACATTGAAATGAATTATCTTCTGGAAAAAAAAAAAAAGTAAAATTATAATTAAATGTCAACAATTTTGGATTATTACCTGGTATCTGTAAATACATTAAAGTTATTAAAAAACATTATAAAGTAATTAGTTTCTGTATATTAGATGGATAAAAGGAACCAAGGAAAGGAATAAAAGAATATGATATTAATTAGGATGTTAAAAGAAACTAATTACAATTATAATGTTTATGGGTAAGCGGTCTTTGGCTAGATTTTACTTGCAATGGAATGTGTAACATATATAAAATATGTTAAACATTATACTGAAAGTAAAATACCATTGCCCAGGTCTAACCACGAGGAGGTAACCGCTTCCGAAGACCCGGGATGTGCATCCTGAAGATGTCCCCATCCGAATTAAATTGAAACCAAAGAAAATGATCACCTAGAGAACATTTTTTAATAAGCCCCACTCTTAGGCCCACACCCTAAGAGTTTAATTTAAAAAAACCTTACAATTAATTACTATTGAGAATGAAAAGAAAAGTTTGAAAACTGAATGAGAAAATGAAAACGAGGAGTGCATCTGAAAAAAAAATCTCAAGTTACATTAATGATTTTTATTGCAAATTAATACACTTTAATATAATTTTAATAATTACACATACGAAGATTACAATTAATGAATATTTTATAGATAATAATTTTCAATCTACATAAAAAAAAGTAAAGTAATACAAAATGTATGCAATTATGGGTTGTTATATGGAATCTATGAACAAATAAAATACATTAAGAATAATTATCACATGCGTGCAATGTTACGGGGAGACAAATAAACAAATTAAAATAATACATTTAATTATAAATTTAATTATACAAATAATTTTACGTTACACTATATTTTATTATAACTAAGTCCTAGTATGGTCTTCCTCCTATGTAACCTGCAACAACAAAAAACAAAGGAAAGGGAAGGAAAGGGAAGGAGAGGAAAAATGGGCCTTTTAAAGTAAAACTTTTTACGATTTTTTTTTTAAGTGTTTTCCCAACGGTTGGACTAATCTACTGACTATTATTATTATTACGAGGAACTTACGCTGCACGTACAGTCCGACACCGGTGTTAATAGCAAGCTTGAGGAATTTAATCCTTGGGCTTGACTGACAAAAAACGTTGGTAGACATCCCATACAATGCAGTTTCAGTTCCTATGCTAAGTGCATGCATAGCTATGCTTGCAAAATCGCGAGTTAAAAAAAAAGYAAAATTAAAAAAATACAAAAAAAATGTATAAAGGGKTTTACTTTAAAAARCAAAGTGTACTCACATGAATTCATGCTAATTCATATGAGTATACTTCATATAGGGAAGGACATGGTTCTATCTTTGGGGGGTAAGATAGAATCAAGGCTCGCGTGGGCAGGGTCGCATCCCTGAAGTAAATTTTTTCTTAGCAAATGGCGCCCTTTGCTAAGAAAAAATCCACCCGCTACCCATTGAAGTGTTGACTTGAAATAAACTGAAGACGAAACTAAAAAAGAAACAAGATTATGCATTATATTAATTGAGATATCAAAGTATTTCATTTATTCGTAAAAATAATTATTTTATACGACTGTTAACAATAACTCGGCCCACTTTTGATCAGTTTCCAATCAACTATTGGACGTAATCTTAAAAACAAAACAAGAAGCCACGAATTAAAATATAATATTTCATTTACAATGAGAAATTATTATTTTCTAATACAATTTATTATAACACTGTCCACTTATGGTCATCTTTTAATTCATTTCCCCTTCCTCTTGGACGGAATGGTTATATGAAACAATAAAATGATTAGAAATAATCACATTTACTTATAGAAATAATTATTTTCTGCTAACGTTTACCATAACTCTGTCCACTTATGGTCATCTTTTAATTAATCAATTTCCCCTTCCACTTGGACGAAATTGGTTATATGAAACAATAAACTGATTAAAAATATTCACACACACACACACATTTACTTATAGAAATAATTATTTTCTGTTACCATTTACCATAACTCTTTCCACTTCCCCTTCCTCTTGGACGGAATTGGTTATATGAAACAATAAACTGATTAAAAATATTCAATTACTTATAGAAATAATTATTTTCTGCTAACGTTTATCATAACTCTGTCCGCTTATGGTCATCTTCTAATCCACTTCCCTTTCCTCTTGGACGAAATTGGTTCTATGAAAGAATAAACTGATTAAAAAAGTTCACACACACATTTACCTATAGAAATAATTATTTTCTATTATCATTTACCATAAGTTAGTCCACTTTTAGTCCATTTCCTTCTTCTCTTGGACAGAATTTAGCATCATAATCAATCCTGCCAAGAAAATATTAAAAGGAATTGGAAAAAGTAGACCTTTTAAGATGGAACTTGTCACGATTTTTGTTTTAAGTGGTTTCCCACCCGATCGGACTAATCCACTGAGTCTAATATTTTTTACGAGAAACCAAGGTTTCACGCTACTATCGGCCTTTATACTAACAGCAAGCGTGTGAGGCCTGACTAACCGATAGCGACCGAGTCGACCACATGTCCCCTTCGGTCTCTATGCTAAATGCATATCTATGCATACCAAATCACGAATAAAAAAAGCAAACGATCCTAATAATAATATATTACGAGGAACTTATGCTTCACAAGACGAATTGGCCTTTGTGCTAACAGCAGACGGGTTAGGGCTGACTAACGGATAGCGACCGAATTGACTACGTGTCGCTACGGTTCCTTTGCTAAATGCAAATCTATGCATACCAAATCGCGAATAAAAAGAAATCTAAAAGTTATTCCATCTTCAAAGTTAAGTAAACTCACTTGAATGCATGCTAACTCATGTGAGAATACTTGCTACAAAGGAAAAGAAAGGAAGTGAAGGAAGTAGAATAGGTGTGTGATGGAATTTTTAGGTCAGGACTACCTGTAAATGTATAAAAGTTATTAAAKAAACATTATAAAGTAATTAGTTTCTGTATATTAAATGGATAGAAAGAAACCAAGTAAAGTAGTAAAGAAATATGATATCAATTAGGAAGTTAAATGAAACTAATTACGATTATAATGTTTATGGGTAAGCGGTCTTTGGCTAGATTTTACTTGTAATGGAATGTGTAACATATTAAAATATGATAAACATTACACGGAAAGTAATATCCATTGCCCGGGTCTAACCACGAGGAGGTAACCGCTTCCGAAGACCCGGGATGTGCATCCTGAAGATGTCCCCATCCGAATTAAATTGAAACCAAAGAAAATGATCACCTAGAGACCGTTTTTTAATGAGCCCCACTCTTAGACCCCACCCTAAGAGTTTAATTTGAAAAATCCTTACAATGAATTATTATCGAGAATGAAGAGAAAAGTTTGAAAACTGAATGAGAAAATGAAAACGAGGAGTGCATCTGAATAAAATCTCAAGTTACATCACTGATTTTTATTGAAAACTAATATAGTTCAATATAATTTGAATTATTACACATAAGGAGATTAAAATTAATGAATATTTTATATTTAATCATTTTTCAATCTACCTAAAATATAATGTAATAAAAATAAATGTATATAATTTAGGATTTATCTGTAAAATGTATATATATATATATATGTGTATAATTTAGGATGGTTTCTGTAAAAAAAAAAAAGAAAATGCATTAATAATTACTATCATACATGTGCAATGCTACGAGGAAAACAATAAATGAATTAAAATACTTCATCTACAATGAGAAATAATTATTTTATATTAGCGTTTACCATAACTCTGTCCTCTTCTGGTCATCTTCTAATCCACTTCCCCTTCCTCTTAGACGAAATTGGTTATATGAAACAATAAACTGATTAAAAATATTCATTTACTTATAGAAATAATTATTTTCTGCAACGATTTACCAGAACTCCAGTCCTTTTTTGATCCGTTTTCGGACTGATCTATGGTACCTGTACAAATTTCAACTAATCCATGGTACTTGTAAAAATTTGGACTGATCTATGGTACTTGTAAAAACATGAAAGTGCATTATTCAATATTAATGTAATAAACATATTAAAATACTACCATTTTTACCATAACTCAGTTCACTTTTGATCCCTCCTTCCTCTCGTCATCAAAAGAATTTTGCATCGTCTCCATAATTCATCCTGCCAACAAAATATTAAACATAGGTTCGTTTGGTGAGGGGGTGGGGTGTTGGGGAATTCTAGGTAAGGACATGATTTTCTCTCAATCAATGGGAAATAGGAGAAAATCATGGCTCGCGTGGGCAGGGTCGCATCCCTGAAGTAAACTTTTCTTCGCAAAGAAACAATCTACCCGCTACACATTGAAAAAAGAAACTGGAAACTAATCTGAAAAAGAGAAAAAAAGAACGATTAGTTTAAATTAGCAAAGATGCAATGAATGCAACGAAAGGATGTTCCTTTTTTTAGATGAAAATCCAATACTTACAAATGCATTTGAATTAATCATATCCTGAAACAAAATAAAATTAAAATTAAGAGTTTCAACAATAATTGATTAAATCTTAATACCTAAAGAAAAAGTATAAGAATCATTAAAAAAACATTATAAGATAATTAGTTTTTACGAATGAAATGAAGAATGAAAAGATGAACGTGTGGATGATATGAAATTAGAAAATGATATGATATTGGAGTGGGTGTTCGGGAATGGTATTGTACTCTATCATGATTTCAAAGTAATATCATTTAAAATGAAATTTTATTAACACTCGATTTATTTTTAGGAAAAATAATGTTTGATGTTGGGTATGTGGCAAATCCCACGATGGTAACCTGAAACATTCAGCAAACTATGTTAGTTAATTCCATTCTTAAAAAACCATTATAAATTATTGACGAGCAAAGAARAATCAAGCAATAAAAAATGACCAACGAGCTATTCTCAAAAGATTCAACCATGCTGTTGAATTTGAAAATAACTCGTTAAGTCTATAGTTGCCCTCTTGAGCCACAATTAAGTGGGGGCCTCTTCGGCTTTTAGCCTCTTCTTTCTTCAAGCCTACTGTCGGACATTCCCTACGTGCGAGCACGAAAAGAATCATTGACCAAAAACGTCAATCGTTTCGAAAAGTATTCGCATAATTTGGCATATTACAACGATTAATGATATAGAATTAGAATCGTCCCTGATTATAAATGAATATAAAAACCTAACCGAGCCTAACACAACACTGAAAATAAAAATTGTGATTAGTAAAACATCCTGAGCTTTTTTTACATTGAAAATAATTATTAACTTTTGGTCGAGAGAGATATCTCATCTCGCCGAAAGGAATATTATTAACTATGTAAAGTATATCGATTCTATTCTAATAYCAAACCGTTATAATATGCCAGATTATGGTCGTACAATTTAAAAACGACTTAAAAACATTTTCACCCAATTACTCTCAACTGCTTATAACACTAATACAAATGAAATACATTTCACAT
>NW_014569771.1:272337-274085 GCF_001313835.1 Polistes canadensis | reverse complement strand
CTTGAGATATTGTATCTAGTACATTGTTTTGTATTTTGCATATATAATAAATTTTATCTCGTATGACTATACTTGTTGTGAACAAGATATTGCACAATAAATTAAATATCCACTATACAGAATGTCCTAAAAGTTAATTCATTCAAAATATTATAAACTATTGCTATTTTAATACAATGATTTAATATTTTAACTTGTAATGAAGTCGGTTTTTCCTGAAAAATGACAAAATGTGGAACAAAACGGCACATACTTGAATTCATTTAACTATAATAAAATTATAAATATAAACTTTATTGTGTTTCTTTTTTCTATTAAAATACGAAGAAATTATTTCACCGTTGCCCAATTATTTCTAACAAATATGACAAAATAATTGAAATGCAAAAACTTTTTCGCAATTTGTATACTTCACTTTTTAAAAGTCACAAACTTAAAAATTCATAATTAATTAAAAAAGAATCCAATATTAATCACATATTTCGATTACTCACTTCTCATGAATTTATATTTTACTTAAAGTAATCTCATAAAAAACAACCACAATTTAAGTATATAAAATTCTTTTTATAGTATAGTGCTTTCCTTACAAAAATACTTTCTTATTTCCTGAATGACTTTGTTATTTCACAAATTAACTGAATGATATATTTTAACGAGGTAACGTATACAAAACTAAAAACTAAACGTAAAACTCGTAAGAAAAAACGAAAATGTTGTTTTTGTTACAAGTTAAATAATATAATTGTAAGTAAGTAGAGATAAAGTATAGTAAGTTAAGAAAGAAATTGAAGAAATTGGTCACGAAGTAAGACTCGTTATGCAGCCGTTCTTTTTTTTTTTTTTTCTTTTTTCCATATACCTACCTATATTGCGTTGTGTCCTTAACATACTAGCATAGAAAATAATATTATACTACGAATCGACTTTTACGCTTGGTTTGCGTCGTCACGCGTTCTTCTATCGTTACGCCTTTAGGGCCAATGAAAAACAGGACAAAGCGGAACCGAAGGGTTAACTAATCCGGAATCACGTAGACTTGTCTACCTGTACTAATGATTAATCACTTTAATTCTGATTAGATCAAGATTAAAATGTAGATATCAACGTGCGAATACGCTGCTATCATAGAACAAAAAAAGGATCATAAATTTTTATATTTAAGATAAAACATTATTAATAAATTCTTAATGATAAGGTATCACAGGGAACTTGGACATAAAAAAGAAGTAGAACTTAATTTAACTAAGTTGGACGTTTCGTCCCTTTATTCGGACTTCTTCAGCAACTTAATTTTTACAGTTCAGCGTCTTTTTTCATTGAGTAGACATACATTTTTCTTTTTATTAATATTCAAAACACAAAACATCTAAACTTCGTTAAGTATTCGCTCGTTATAATTTGAAACCCTCAACAAAACTGTTTCAATCTAGACTAGTGTTTATTATTAATAAAAAGGTATCTTAGGGAATTTGGACATTCAAAAAAAATAGAACTTTGTTTTGATAATTTGGACCAAAAAAAAAAAAAAAAACGTAAATCAGTACCAAAAAAAAACGTCCATAAGAGTAAAAAAATAACGTCAATGAGAGAAAAAAATAATTTTTTTAGAAAAAATAACAATTTCTTGGACGATAATCACTTGAAATTCTCCAATAAAATTTTATTTTTCAATTTTTGTGGTTTCACGAGGAAATAACAAAAATTTCATAACAAAGTTATATAAAATCAGCAAAAATTCAACAACA
>NW_014569771.1:269046-270012 GCF_001313835.1 Polistes canadensis | reverse complement strand
TTTTTTTGAGTCGGGAAAAAAAATTTGAAAAAATTCTGAAAAATAACTTTCAGGGGGTAGAAAAAGATAGAAAATTTTCAGCGAAATCAAAGGGGGTCAGGTAAAAAATTTGTCGATTTGACATGGAATGACCCATATATAATCAGGTTTTTATTACACAACTTACAAAGTTTTTTACAATGTCTTATCATTATTTCACTTATATTTATCTCACATTTTTGGTTTATTCTCAACTCACCCCTCCTCTACCAATAATTATCAACAATCTTAAAATTAAACTATCTATAACTATAACCAATCTATTTATAACTTTTTCAATTTACGTTTGGCTACTTCATTTTCTATTTGCATGTGGCTTTTATCAAGCTAATATTTTTGGTCAAATACGTAACGAGATATTTAATATTTTCAAGTATAGGAAAATGTTCGTACTTCGATTAAATAATTGTGTTTGTCAATTTTCTTCTAGTGAATATGTCAATTGATTTTTTTTGAATTTATTTTCATTTTCTATATTTTTTAGTCTAATCTATTATTACGTTTAATGCTTGAAGAATATGATACAATAAGATTATGTTAGTACATATATATTTCTTTTATGTACATTGTGTATTTTTACATTCCCTTTTTATGGGTTTGAGTATTTTCTACGTTAATCCAATACTATCAAAGAAGTCGTATCTTTTTACCAACACAGGGTTTTCTGTTTTTCCGAACAAGTCACTCATCCATTTTTCTAACCATGCTTACGATGCTTAATTGTAGTGATGTGACGGAAACTAATAATCCAACGTGACTAGGCCGTCAACCTCTTTTGCATATATGTACCCATAATTATGAAAGTGGTCTAAGTCAAAATTAACAAAAAAAATGAATTTATCAGTTATTTCATACCACACATTATTTTAAACTAAATTAATTTAATTTAATTTTCACGATACATTGTCAAAAATAAAATGTTAGATA
>NW_014569771.1:262046-268321 GCF_001313835.1 Polistes canadensis | reverse complement strand
CTTTAAATATCTCGAAACAAGAGTTATATGACTTAGACCACTTTCATAATTACAGACACATATATATTATAGTTAAAATATATAATTCAATTAATTCATCAAATAACTTAAAGAGTTATACTTAATTGTGTGACCAAAAAACGCGTTTTTTTACGAATATTTTCTGGAAAGGCGTTCTATTTGAATAATACAAGATTTATTAATACAATTAGTGACGTTTTTAAATTTTATATTGGCACTTTTAATTAAAAAAAAATATTGAGTTACACTGCTCCCCTTTAGACGATCTTCTGGAGGCTTTCCAAAAACAGGTGTCCTTCGGTGAACACGATATCTCCGATTTGGATTAATTAAAAGTAAAAAATAAAAAAGATTCTATTAGTGGACAGATGAATGTAGATAGTATTTTTGATTTTTGACAAAATACCTGCTCCTAAAACAAAAATGTTCGATTTCCGACCAAAATTTCTTCGTAAAATTGTTTAAAAATATAGAAACAATAATCGGAAATCTTATTCCTTCGATTAATACTTGAAGAATATATTTGAGAAGGTTATGTTAAATTTTGAAACCGATCGGTTGAGCAGTTTTTGAGAAATCGTGCTCACAGACTTTGAAAAAACCTTTTTTCAATATAAACGCGAAGTTTCAAAAGAAAAGTTTACACATAGTTAAAAAGTATTTTTGTTCAGCTTACACTTAGTGAAGAATATTTACCGGATCAATTAGAAATTTTCAGAGAATATATCCAAATACATAATATGTACATTCCGAAAATACAAAATAGAAAAAATCAGATTTTTTGAAATTTCTAATAGAAAAGCGTATAAAAAGAATTTTATTATACATTTAAACTAATTGTTTGATGACATAACTAAGTAAAAAATGTATTCCCGAAAAGCGAATAATCGAATCATGATTTTGTTGTTTTTTTGAATTTAATTCGTTTATTAAAATCAACTTTTCTTTTAACAACAATCCTCGTAGTTATTCGTTCTTATCTTTTCATGTATCATGTACTTACAAATTTGTAAAGAATTCTTATGAGATCGAAGAAGTAAAAAATATTTAAATATCAGATAAGTGTGTATGTAATACGTGTGTGTGTGTATATATTAATCTGAAAGAAATGTTATCTCAGGCCTCCTTCATTTCTATTTTTACATATCCTCTCTATGGTCTGTACCTTTCATCGTCATCGTAATTCTCCAGGGTCACGCCCTATCGATTAATTCTCCTAGTGCCTCCTTTAAGAAAACTTTTTGCAATTTTTAAGTAACGTCTATGATTTATATCTACAAACTTTTCGAAGAAACTTTCAAACCAATCGTTTCATTAAACTTCTCAATAATTACGTTTACTTTAACGACGTATTATCGATGGAACATCCCATGGTTTTTATCGATAACAAGACTACGTAATAAAGTAAAAAAGTATTATTGTTGTACAGATATTTTTATACAATTTATATCCGTCAACTGTAAACAAAAATAAACTTAGTTTATCAAAATTTTGATTAGAGAATGAATAAAATAAGAAAAAGAGAAAAATTTGTGTTTTATTTGAAGAATTATTGAAATTTTGCAAATATCAATTAAAATTGATCACAAAAGCTGAAGAAATTTAAGGGATTTTTTAAGTTTTATACGCGACGAACAATTCTGTTTAATTTAAAAATATATTCTTTATTTCCAATGATAGTTATTTATATCCCGAGTAAACCTTGGAAAGTAATTACGTGATTTGAAGAAAACCAATCTGTTTAAAATCGCGACAATATCAAACAATATATATTTCTTTAAGTTTGTTAAAAGATAAATTATTTAAAATGTTATTAATATCGAAAAACATGACAAAATTATTCCGAGATTCTTAGAAAATTAATCTTCTTATAATTCATAATAACAAATAGTATTATCTGAGATATATAAAAAAAAATATGCAGAGATTTTAGAGCAATTATATTTACTTTTAAAAAAGTATTCTTAGTACCGAATGTATAGTTAAATATCAATATTCCGAGGAACCTTGAAAAGTAATATCTAAACTCACAGAAAATTAATCAGCTTAAAATCGATAATAAGAACACAAGTATGATTAAGTTTATGAAAAAATGAATAAATCAAAGGCACTTCTAAGTTTTGGTGTGAACAACAATTATTTTTATTTTTGAAATATATATCCTTCATTCCTAAATGATAATTATTGATACCCCAAGGAACCTTGGAAAATAAAATATTCAAATTCTTAGAAAATATTAATCAGCTTAAAATCAATAATAAGTAGGTAAAGGTATATTAATGAAGTTTCTAAAAAGATAAAGAAATCGAACTTCCCTTTAAGTTTTACACGACGAATATGATTTACTTTCTAAAACATTATATATATTTGAAAAACTAAATAAAATCTATTCATTTTAAAAACATATTCCTAGTATTAAATGACGTACAATTATCAATACCACGATAAACCTTGGAAAAGTAAAACCTAACAGATTCTTAGAAAATTAATCAGCTTAAAATCGATAATGAGAACAGTTATAAACAGATGATTCATTAAAATATAATCAAAACAAATTTCCGTTGTACAATTTTATACAACGAATAATAATAATAACAATAATAATATTTACTTTTAAAAATGTATTCGATACTATGTAGTTATCGATATACCGAATAAACATTGAAAACTAAATTATCCCATATTCTTAAAAAATTTAATCGAGAGAGAGAGAGAGAGAGAGAGAAACTATAAGAAAATGATGAAAATTAAATGAAATAAAAATATAATTATAAAATCGATCGAAGGGTAAATAAAGATGATCGAAGTTAAGTCAAAGTTTCTTAAAAAAGTAAGAAAGAAAGTGCAAGGTACTGTAAGAACAGCATGAGGAACTTAACAGTACAGTATTATCGATCTTTTAGTTTGTGGTCAAGCTGGTAGTGGCTACTCGAGACGTTTAAGACTAAAATGGTGTTGCTTAAGGGGATGCCGGTCGAAAATGATCGCGTGACTGTTGTTAGGCTCGGCCAGCATTGCTACCACCACCACCACCACCATTACAACAATAACCAACCACCACCACTACCACTACCACTAACAGCAACACAACAATAACCAACCACCACTACTATCACTACCACAAACAGCAACACAACAATAACCAACCACCACCACTACCACTACCACTAACAGCAACACAACAACAACCAACCACTACCACAACCACACCACCACCACCACTAATAAAACCTATCAAACATTATTCCTCCCTCGTCCTTCATCCATCGTCCTCGAATCCTTCCTCCAATGATCGCGACTTTTACAAAGTTCCAATGAGTACTGCGGTAGCCGCAATTTGCGAGTGGTTCGACGATTGCGAAGATGGTCACCGGGTGCCCACTTATTTTCAACGGTCACCATACGACAAAATTCCAAACTGATTACCATCGAGAATTCCAAATCGATTTTCGTTCCTCGTGAGTGTTCTCCTTCGATCGGTTTTTAACACATTATTTACACTCGTTCCAATTCAAATTAATCTAATTATCAACATTGTGCGTTATTATTATTTTTCAGTGTTTATTTATTAAAATCAAATGATAACCATCGTGATTAGAATTATTTCATCAATTAATACGTCAAATATATGTTTTTAGTGTTATAACAATCGATTTTATATACGGTAACGTATTTCGTTATGATGATTAATTTATTTTTATCCAATCCGATATCTGGTAATATCAATTATTTTTAATCTATTATTTAATCAAACCATTAAGAAAACAAAAACAAAAAACAACACGAAATAAAATATAACCAAATGTTCAATAACGTTTGTTCGAGAGATTTTTCCAATTCCGTATAATTTACTCGAAACATTTTTTAAACCATCTACATTATTCTTCGTACGAACGAATGAAATTTATTCGGAAAGATCTACTAGTGTCGTATTTTTAAAGGAATTCATGAAGAAATGAATTACCCTAAGGCAAAAGACACTCTCAGACATAGTTGACGTTAATTATGTATATATACACACACATATATATATATATGTACATCAAATCTTGAGTTAAGTAGGAAACGTCAATTTAGTAGACTTCTATATGTTAGCCCATCCTTCAGTCGAGTTAACGAGCTGTTGTTTGAGGGTGCTTAATAATTTTAAAAGCTTCATAGGACCGCACCTTTTTATTTTTTGTTGCGCAGGGCGTTGCAGACACAACCAGGTGAAATTACATTGGATGAAGATAGACCAAGAAGTGTCGACAAGCCCTTCAGTCGATGGAGAAAGACCTTGGGCCGTTATTACGAACGTTTTCCTAGTATGAGGTGTCTAGCTTGTCGGCGTAATTCAAAGATCATCTCGTGGTCGAAAAAGAGGGAAACAGCTGCTATGGGAAACCGAATGGAAATCAGAGAAAACATTGACAATGATACACCATCGATCGATTGTTGGTCCAAATTTAAAAAAAGATGCAGGTAACTGAAGATTACATTATTTTTTCTGTTGTTAATTACAATTTTTAATCAATTTTCTTTTCATACGTATTATAATAATTTACGTGTTTCTCAAATAATTAATTGAATTATTCGAATTTTTGTATTTGAAATTTTATTTTTTCATAATTTCAATGTATAATTTTATTTCTTTTTCTTCTACCCCCCCCCTCCCACCCCCAACTCCCCGTTTCAAGATGTCTACGTCCCAAGGGAATTAAATGTTGTACAAGAAGAGACAGAGTAGCACCGGACGAGCCTAATCTCTGTTGTCCTCCTGAGAGAAGATTATCCGCCCTTTGCCGACGACTTTTTGCCAGCTGTAAATGTAAATGTGCGGATGTACAACGCACAAGAGATATACGTGCCAAGCACAGTCTGACCAGCGTCGCACCACCACCACTTTCCGAGGTAACAGTAATCATTTTTTCGGTTTTAACAAAATACAATCATAATTCGTTTATATTGGTATCTATATTAAAAAAAACTTTTGTCCTATTTCTTTAAGGGGCACACCTAGTGTGACCGCCTAAAAAAAAAAGGTGACTTTTAGGAATTTTTTGAAAGAAAACTACTGCATGATATATTTTAAAATTTAGAGAATATATTTATACATAATTAACGAATAATCATTAAAATTTTCAAATGAAAAAAGATAATTTTCAACGAGTTATTCGCTATCTCCCAAGTCACTAAAAAAAAAGGGCTTAAACGGCTGCAGTGATTCCGGCCTTCACCGTGGATGAAATAAAAAAAAAAAATACTGTTAATCTAGAAGGTATTGCCTATACAATGACCTAAAATTGTGAAAAAAAATTGAAATTTAACAAAATGGCAGACTTTTGAAAAAAAATAATCGAATTTTGCTCAAAATTTTGATGATTTTTGGCCCGCCAAAATTACATTTTTTATACAATCGAAAAACTTTTAGGTCATTGTACAAAGAAACATATACGAAACAAGCAGAAAAAAAATCAAAGCGATCGGACGATTCTTCTTCGAGTTACAACTGCAGCCAATTTGAAAAATGTAGTTTTGAGAAATCCCTGAGCGGCTACTCTTTAGAAGGCTGTAACTCTAAAACTATTTGAAATATTTATTTAAAATTTCATTATGTTATTTTTAAAGATATAGACTATCAAAATATGCAAGAAAAAAAAATAAATTTTGTCAAAATTTCACACTAGGTGTGCCCCTTAAATAATTATCACTTTCATTTGTATTAAAAATATACAATTAGTATTCTTCATTCAATTTAATGTGATGAAATATTTAATTATGAAAATTAAATGGATAGAATTTTTTTTCGATAGATCTTAACACTTTCGTAAAAGTTTCAGCGAGGAGAAAAAAACTGTGACACAGTTATTTTAATTTGAAATTAATTGTGATATCGAAAATTTGATTAAACACATTATATATAAGGGCAGTTAAATTATCATATAAGTAAAGAATCAGTTAATCATTAACTTTACAGGTATAATAATTATAAAAATTTAAGGTTATGTAAAATAAAATTCAAAATAATTGTCTTTAAAATTTATCCGCGAACGTGTTAACATATATTTAATAGATGTTTAAATTGGAAATAACATTTAATCGGTATTTATTTATAATTGTGTTGTCAAAATAAAATTATGTCGAGCTGTACTCATCAAACACAGTTAACTAATGGTTGATATAAAATTTGACAGAAAATTTATCTTTTTCGCGCATATATTTAACAAAATCTAACATCAAAATAATTTAATAATAATACAATAATTTTCTCG
>NW_014569771.1:254086-261146 GCF_001313835.1 Polistes canadensis | reverse complement strand
AGAAAATATATTTTTTTCGCGCATATATTTAACAAAATCTAACATCGAAATAATTTATTAATAATATAATAATTTTCTCGCGTAAAAATTTACTTTTTTATTATTTTTATTAATTATAGGAACCAAAGGATAAGATACCTGACGTCTTGGTGGAACACAACTCTTTGATGCGAGGTGCCATTCCTTGTTTACCAGTTCCATTAGCTTGGTTTTGTCTTGTTTGGAATGTTTTATTACCTGGTACAGGTAAGAAATAAACAGATAATCTCGCGATTGATGTTTTTTCTTTTGAATTTTTCTTTCATTTTTGTAGGAACCGTTTGGAGCGGACTTTTTAATTTTTGCACAGGACAACCAAGATTTTCAGCCGTGGCTAATATTAAAGCAAGATTCGGTGCATTTATCGTTAACCTGATAGTAGGAGTGAGCCAATTATTCACAGTTCTATTTTGTCTTGTTGGATGGGGTTGGAGCGTTTGGTGGGGCGTTACGATGATTCGTTTGGCAAGTAAGTCAATTTATATTGAAATCATTTTGATCAGGTGTACAAATGAATTCGATGCCTTTTTCTAATATCGTAAAAATTATTTCGGTACATTCAACGAATCAATTTTTTCATTTAAAATCCGTCAAATGAACAATGACGAAAGTAATATTTCTGACAAGTCATTATAATATTTGACAGACCTGTAACTTGTACAGTAAACCTTAAAGTATACTTTTCATAACCGAAAAAATATTTTTCTTGTAAATGATGACGTTAACGGTGGTAACAAAATTCGAATTCAAAACAGAAATTACGATCGTTTGAAAAATAAAAAGTCATCGAATTAATATGCACACTAGATACATTAATAATTAAGAAAATGTATTATAATGTTGTTCTTTTTCGATTTCAGGAAAGTACAAAAGATATAAAGCTTCAGAAGCAGCAAATGGTGATCCTGAAGCAAGAACCGGTGAAGGATCTGGCTTACCACCTGGGGTACCCAGTCAATCATTGAGAGGAATCGAAAGAGCACGTTGAACAATCGATTATTCTTCCTGTTTTTTCTTCCTCCTACGTGAACCGAAAAACGTGAAACGTTCGTTTATTCGTTCTTTGTAAAAGATCGACGAAACGGTTATTCACATTAGTTTTTTCACAAGACCATGTTATCACGATTTGGTAAGAATGATAAGTGATTTTATCATTCGACATTGTCCTATTTACGAGGAGACCTTATCTTACATATCATTCGGAGATTTTTCAGTAATTTTTCTTCAAACGATCAATTTTTGTACGAGTTGTTACAAAAAAAAAAGCGAACAAGATATTCTTTGTACGCAGTCAAAACATAAATAATTGATGTATACCATATAGATATGGGAATCATTTGTTTCTGTGACTTACAAGATTTTCTAATATGATTTTCGTATACTTTAATTATATTTGTTTTATTTACTGAAATGTGATGATACGTTTTATTGAAAATTTGTTTGAATAATATGTTTAAAATATCCACTTCCTGTTTAAATGCAGACACCATTTCGTCGTATTATTGAATTTTTAACATGTTCCTACTTATGGTTGTGAGTAGTAATATATTAGTGGATGCTTTAAAGATATTTAATCGAATCAAAAATTTTTACCAGACACGGTTACATATTTGAAATATCGAATTATTAATATATCTCGCATTTATTTTCAGTAAATAAAATAAACATAATTGAAATATACACTAGCCTAACACACATCATATATTTCATAATTTTATATCTAATAAAGTGAACAGTTTTCTGGATTCTGATTTCTTTTTTTCTTCTTTGCGTAAGAATAATCGATTCCGAAATTTTTAAAGCATAAATTTAGTCACACTATTTATATTTAAAAATATTCACAGATTATAATTTTGACAAAGCAGAAATCGATCATAGATATAAGACATTGTTTTCATGTATTTCATCGTAAGATACTCAAACTGTTATATTATTTTACTTAATTTTGTTTGAAATGTCTTTATAACAAAAATGTATCATATATTATTCGTTTAAGTATGATTTTCACTTCCCGTTGAAATATTAAATGAAAATATCTTGAAAAATTCCGAATATTTGTTAAACTCTCCTTAAACGAGACGACTGTTTTTTATTGGGCAAACGTTAACGAATAACATTTTTGAAAAAAAGAGCGCGAAAGTGTATAGCTCAACGCTCTTTTAAGTTAAAAGAGCTTTTCTCTTTTTTTCCAAAGCTCTTCCGTGTGAATTGTACTAATAAAGTTCACACAACATGAACGTCAGTTTATATTTTTACATGCTGAACGCACTATACGAGATGCATTATCTGCGTGTATGTTTATTGCGTGTATACGTATGTGTGTAAGTGTGCAAGTGTATATGCGTGCATATTTGCGTCCACGAACGTGGAAATCTCGACAATTATTACTACTACTAACCTACTTTTCTTGTAAATATGAAAATATATTACTTACGCCACTTTTTCATTTACTCACTGCCTCTTGAAGCTCTTCTACATTCCTTTCCTTTTTTTTAATATAAAATATACTATTATTATTATAAAATACGTGTTTTATATTCATTAAAATCAAATTTTTGATTATCCAAGATTACGAATTGAAATAAAATTAAATCGTGTCTTTTAAATTTATTAAAATTAAAGAAAATATTTTTCAAATATCTAATTTGTTGTTATAACGATATTACATTTTTATACGAAACAAATAAATAAAACGCGATCGTAGTAACAATTAAATGATATTTTACTATCGAAAAATATTAAATAAAAAAAAAAAAAATAAGATGTCTTTTCGATATACTAAATCATATATCATTCCTCATAAATATATTCACCTTTCTATCTATTATTATCTATTATTAATATTATTAATTTTATTATATCGTCAATTACTGAAATAAAGAAATTAGTTAATTTAAAAAGTAAAAACGAATAAAATTGTTCATCGATCGAGGTTAGTAAAAATTAAAGGGATTAGCTTTGTTCATGTCAATCTTTTATCTTTGTCAAAAAATATTTTATTTTTCAAATATCTCTCTCTCTCTCTCTCTCTCTCTCTCTCTCTCTTTCTTTCTCTCTCTCTCTCTCTCTCTCTCTCTCTCTCTCTCTCCATATTTTTATATATCATTCATAATTCGAGTGTAAACTGTAACTGAATATTTTTGTTATATCCGTTTTTTTAATGTCTTTTTGTATTATTTGGCCTTTTCTTGTAACGTATATACAGTGTCGAGATAATTACGTGTACATGCTGGCGTTTTCATAGAAAAAAAAAAAAGAAAATTCACGAAGCATGCATATGCCGTTTGTCGTGATAAAAATTCATAATACTTGTGTGATATGTACAGTCAGTCGCAGAAATATTTGTATTCACTGTGAATTTTAAATACATGATATTTGCTTGTAATTCAAAACTTTTCAATTATTATACACAGAAAACTAGTTTAGGATTATACATATATATATATTTTTTTTTTAATATTATTATTGTACTTAAATGATCAAAAAAATTCGTTTCATAAGAATATTTATACATCTTTACACGAAATATAATAAATATACAGTTATTATTTTCATAGATAATACTTGGTTTGTATCTTATAATTATATCTTTTAATACTTTTGAGATAAATGAGCATATCTTTTATTAGACTAATTTTCTTATAAATTATGTACAATTATACTTCTTTTAAATTATGATACTCTTTTACAATAAAATTTCTATCAATTGAAAAGTCTAATATTTATAAAATACGTGTCTGTATAGAAGAAATTGGAAAAAAATTGTATTACAAGAAAATATTGATTGTTTTAAATATACGTTATAAGAAAATTCCTGTGACTTACTGGACACACATATATATATATATAGATATGTTATATATATATATATTATTTATATATTTATAGATGCATATATACAAGGTGTCCTACATAACGCTAGTCACGATTTTTCAAGTACTTGCGATAACCGGACAAAATATATTTTAAACAAAAGTTGATCTGTTTTTGATTGACTATACATTGCAATAAAAAAAATTTACTTTTTAATATTTTTTAAGGCTACCTTTATTTCTTTAAATAACACTTAGTATTTTTGACTTAACAATACATTTTCTACAAGTTAACATTAAACTGCGATTTGCTTCCGTGAATATACTTTTAATATTTTTTATACTTATAGCAACCGGATTTTAATGATATTTATATTAAATTAAAGTATACTCTTTTGTCTACGAGGAAAATACTCTGTCAAATTATAAATCGATCTGTAATGGTTCATAAGATGTCAGGGAATGCAATGCTATAAATTGTGCATCTTTGCAATTTTTTTGAAAAGTTTCGGTAAATATTTTCTATACTAAAACTGAATAGATTTTAATGATTCTTATATTAAATTAAAATACACTCTTTTGTCTACGCGTAGAATATCATATCTAGTTATAAATCAATCTGAAAAAGTTTATAAAATGGCAAGGAATACGATGCTGCAAATTTTTCCTACTTTGCCATTTCTTTGAAAAGTTTTGGCAAATTTTTTTTATACTTAGAGCAAGCGGATCTTAATGATTTTTACTCTAAATTAAAGTTCACACTTTTGTCTACGCGTAGAGTACCTTTTCGCGTTATAAATCAATCTACAAAGGTTCATAAAATGGCAAAGAAAAATTAGCGGATTAGGCATTGTTCACATTGCCTAAAACCAGGCATTGTTAACATTGCCGGCCTAGGTTCCAAACCTCCCCCGGCAATGTTAACAATGCCTGGCCTTAGGCAATGTGAACAATGCCTGATTCGCAAACTTTTCTTTGCCATTTTATGAACCCTTGCAAATTGATTTATAACTCAAATGAATATTCAACTTGTAGATAAAAGAGTGTACTTTAATTTAATATAAGTTTCATTAAAATCTATTTGCTAAAAGTATTAAAAATATTTGCCGAAACTTTTCAAAGAAATGGCAAAGTAGGAAATATTTACAGCATCGCATTCTTTGTCATTTTATGAAAATTTTCAGATTGATTTATTACTCGATATGATATTTTACACGTAGACAAAAGAGTGTACTTTAATTTAATATAAAAATCATTAAAATCTATTCACTTTTAGTGTAAAAATTATTTACCAAAACTTTTCAAAGAAATAGCAAAGATGCACAATTTACAGCATTGCATTCTCTGACATTTCAGAACTTTACATGCTAAATTTATAACTCGAAAAAATATTCTACGCGTAGACAAAAGAGTATACTTTAATTTAATATAAATATCATTAAAATCCGCTTGCTATAAGTATAAAAAATATTAAAAGTATATTCTCACGGGAGCAAATCGCAGTTTAATGTTAACTCGTAGAAAATGTATTGTTAAGTCAAAAATACTAAGTGTTATATAAAAAAATAAAGGTAGCCTTAAAAAACATAAAAAAAAGAAATGTTTTTCGAACATTTTTTTATTGCAATGTATAGTCAATCAAAAACAAATGAACTTTTGTTTAAAGTATATTTTGTCAGGTTATCGCAAAGTACTTGAAAAATCGTGACTTGAATAATGTGGGACATCCTGTATATATATCCGTGAAAATAAATATATAAACTACAAAGGAAGGAACTATCCTGAGAGAAATTTTTTTTCCCGCGCGATATTTTTGTTTATTTATTATTTTTATCAGTTACGGTGACTTTCGTCTAATCTCCGGCCTTAAATAAAATACTTAGCATCGTAATAATACCATCTTGGAATACTTTCTATAATATATATCGAAATAAAAAACAAATATATATATATATAATATTATATATATATATATACATTATCTACAAACTGTTTAACACGTTTATCGCCATCCGTAAATCTGAAACTGTTTCTGTAACCAAAATTCACGTTGCAATTAAAATGTTTATATTGTTTGTTTACTGCATCTTAACTCGAATTGATTTAAAAGCAATTTTTTTATGTCTCATATTAATTTCTTTATTCTTTGCAATTTTATCTTATATTAAAATATCGTTATTTGCTATAAAATAAATTTATTTAACGAAATGATCTAAAATACAGCGGTGTTTTCATTTTTTCTTATCTTTCTTCTTTACTTTTTGACAATCTTATATTTTTTCTGTTTTTAAATCTACTGAACTTACTCTGTTTTTCATTGTCCTAACATTATATATACGTTTCTACAAAATTTTAATTTATTACAATTAATGATAACGAGTGTTTTTTTTTTAACTTTTTCTTTTATAGACTCGCGCACACATTATCTATAATCAGATAAAACTTTTGTAAACAAACAATCGTCATAAAAATCCCTTTTATCACCGGCTGCACGATTCGAAAATTTAACAACAGTTGTCTGTTTAATTCACAATTCGACTCGAGACTTTTAAATTATTTTACTTATCATTCGTTATAGGAACATTAATAATATCGTTTTAGAAATGAAATTTATACAAATTATACTTGATAAAACCTATTTAAATGTCATCCGAATTTCGGCTTAAGTGGCCCCCAAATAGAAACATATAGTTGTAATCCAGATTTTTGGATTAAATGGCGATCAACGTGTTAAACAATATCTTGTCGAATTTGATCTTTCAACGCTAACGATTTATTTATTTATATACGTCACAGTTCGTATTTTCTTTTTATTTACATTAAGAAGACTCGAGAAAGGTGCATGTAAAAAAAAAAAAAAAAACGATCGAAACAAGAAAAGAGTGCCAAAAAAGTATAGAAATATGTTCATCGTGTGTGAAACGATGAAAACAACAAGGGAAAAAAAAATATAAAAAATAAAAGAATATAAATTTTCGTTCACAAAAATCAAATCAAATCAAATTAAATTAAATGTATGTCGGTTAACGTATGGTAGTAAGTATATAAGTAAGTAAGAGTATATAGTAACAGAGTAGGGTATATTTGCGTAGAGTGGAGGTATATTAAATATGCCAATAATTATGACAACGAATTGAGTTGAAACAAAAACAAAAAAAAAGATCGAAGAAAAAATTGATCTTATAATTTTGCTTACAATATATATATAA
>NW_014569771.1:252786-253921 GCF_001313835.1 Polistes canadensis | reverse complement strand
TTTTTTTTTTTTTTATCTCATAATATGTAAATATGCACAAGTAAATAGTTCAGTATTATAATAAGAAGTGTTACAGTGTGTAATGTGGTACGATATTTTTTTTTTAAAGGGGGTTTGCTTATTTGTTTTGTCGTATTATTTCTTAGTTGTTTTTGTTATTTTTTTTTTCTTTTTTTTGCTTTTTCTTTTTTTTGCTTTCCTTTTTTTATATTATGTATAATCGTCGATAATATATATACATATATATATATATATATATTTATATATATATATACATATAATTAAGAACTTAAAATATAAATCTAAAATGTAGGACTACATTACTATCAGCTAGCAACTACTATTTTAACGATAATAATAATAGCCTACCATGTCTTTTCCTAGCGACGCTCGGTGACCGTTATGTGTTTATATGTATTTTTATGTATTTATGTACTATATCATCATATTTCTTTCTCACACATCCCCCTCTCTTTCTTTCTATCATTCTCTCGTATAACTTTCACTCTATTTCTTTCTTTCTTTCTTTCTTTCTTTCTTTCTTTCTCCCTTTCCTTTCTTTCATTTTTTTTCTCTTTCTCTTTTCGTTGCACACGCGACAGTGGAACATTGTTCGAACTCGACACATCTCTCGTTTGTTTAATAATAATATTTTTATGAAATATTATAATTGTTGGACAAAAATGATCGGTCTAAGATCAAAGAGGAGAGATACATGTTATACATATTTTGTTAACTTTTGTATTTTTTTTTTTTTATATTTTCTCTCGACGAATGAAATCTCTCACATAGTTACACCGCGATTTAGAGATCATTGACAAATTTTATATTTTAACTTCATTATCATTTTCTTACTAACTCACTTTTCTTTCTTTCTTTATTTATTTATTTATTTATTTATATTTTTTCTTAATTTCGTCATATCTTTTTTCTTCGTAAGAAAAGAAGAAAAAAGTTTTAACGAAAAACGAAGAATAAGGTATAATTAATATTAAAATAAAAATTGTAAAAAGAGAGAGAGAGAGAGAGACAAAGATAGCGACGATTTGTTAAATAACAATTTTAACAATTCATTCCTTTAATCCAACCTATTATTATTATTATTATTATTATATTTTACAACGTTTTTATTTTA
>NW_014569771.1:241648-249776 GCF_001313835.1 Polistes canadensis | reverse complement strand
CTTGAGAGTAACCATAACGTTTATCTTACTCATCTCGTTTTTTTTAACGCCTACATACTTCCGTTTATTTTATCTTTTTTTTTTGTTTTTTTTTTTTGTTTAAAACCTAAACGAATCTTACTTCTCGTGTCTCTTGGTGTAACTAGGATAGTTTCTACGTGTTTTGTCGAAATACATTATATCTTCCTTCCTTCCTTCCTTCCTTCTTCATCAATCCTTTAATTCCTTCCTTCCAATCATTTTTATTAATTATTTATTTTTGAAAATAGTTTTCTCGATTAACGATCAGTCTGTGTCAATATCTTTCGTTAAATAGGGAAAACGCACAATTACTGTTCCATTCAACGTAATATTTTTATTCATTCGCGATCCAAATTTTTATAATCAATTTTATTTCATTTTGCAATGTATAAAAAAAAAAAATAATAAAAAATAATCGCTTTCTCTTTCCGCGAATGAAAAGAGAAAAGAAGAAACAAAAAAGATTTAGAAAGAAAAAAGAAGAAAATGAATAGGTAAAGCTAACATAAAAAGAAAACAAACAAAAAAAAATTAATTAAACCCGTCCAAAAAACAACTTCCCTAAGAGTAAACTTAGTAATAATATTAATAAATTTTGGATAAGAAAAAAAATCTTGATTATATTAACAATAAAAAAAAAAATATTCAATACGTTCGATAAACGTTCGTTCCCCCTTTTTGGTCAAACGAAAGTTACATTTGTGTAGATGTGTGTATGCGTATGTATGTGCAAGAAAAGAAGAATAGGAAGAAGAAGAAGAAGAAGAAGAAGAAGAAGATAAAAACACGCCATTCGTACGAAAGTTTGGTCGTAAAGCTTATTGGAAGCGAACGTCGAATTCCTGATCTTTCCCATACACGAGCCGCAATCTCTCATCTTTGGATATGGATAGATAATTTGGCGAATAGTTTTGCTCGGATAGGATAGGATTACTTTCTTGCACAAAGGCGTTTATTTAAAACGCATTAAAACCGAATTTGTTTCCGAAACTCGCAACAAACAACTTTTAACTCGGAAACTAGCTCGATCTAATTTTTCTTTTTCACATTTTTTATTATACAATTTATAAATTCCGATATGTCGGATCGCGAGGGATCGACGATCGCTTTCTTTTTTTTTCTTTTGTTTTTGTTTTTTTTGTTTAATATTTTGTTCCTTTCTTCTAACCCTCTCTCACTCTTTAACTTTCTCTCTCACTCTTTAACTTTCTCTCTCACTCTCTCTCTCTCTCTCTCTCTCGCTATATTTCTTTTTATTCGCTTGTGTGTTGGTTAGTTTCTGTCGTATGTTTATATTTTGTTTGTTTCTCGTCGTTCTCTCACTCTTTTTATACGAATATATCTTCGTTGACGATCGATCTTATAAAACGATTGTTACGCGTCGCGTATTGGTGAGACAAGCGTCCGACAAAACGGCCATTTTGCGATTACGCAAGCGTCCATTTTGTGTAAAAACAAAATAAGACTGTAAGCCGATAATCTTGGATTTCATTGATGTATTTTTAATTGGCTCACCCGTGTGTTCGTACACGCTTAAACGCGAACTTATCATCTCACGTCCGTTTTACTTATTTCTTTCAAATTTTATTTGTTTTTATCCTTTTATTAGATTTTTTCCTCTCCTTTTTTTTTCTTTCTTTTACATCGTTAATTTTTTTTGCTTTTTATTTAAGATTAAATCGAAATTAGAGCGATAGATGTAGCATGTAATCCGCGTTTCAACTATCTTAACGTAGTGCTTCGTTACAGTATATTTATGTGTCTGTATTATGTGTGTGTGTGTGTATATGTGTGTCTTATATTATACTTATTACCATCCGTACGCGCATTGTATATGTGTGTACGTGTACGCCCGTTATACATATTTTCATATATACATACGTCGTGTAATACGTGTCATAGTGCGTGTGTACATATGTGTGTATGTACTGTATATATATACACACATTATATATATATATATATACACGTATGTATGTGTGTACGTAGAGTGCCAAAGGTTATTCAACGTTGACAGAAAAGAAAACGATTTTGTGAGTTGGAAATAGAGAACAAAAAAAAAAAAAAAAGATATAACCTCAAGATAACAAACAACCGCAATTGTGGATGATTCGAATATTTGTTTCTAATTTATCTATTTTTAGCCCGTTTGAAATATATCCCACGATCGTTTCGACCAAATTCGTTGTTTGTTTTAATCGAGAAAATCAAAAAAATATCTCTCTCGAAAATTTTATTAAAACAAAACAACAAGCGAAGAAAAAAGAATTAAAAAAAAAGAAAAAGAAGTAACAAAATGGAGACAAAGGGCTCGACTAGGTCGTTTGATTTATTCCCAATGGGATTAGCGTACGCAACCAACCCTGTAGTTCCCACACAGTAAAAACGTTCGCAATCAGTAAAAAAAAGAACAAAACAAAAAAAAAAGGAAAGATTCAAAATGGAATGAAATCAACGCGATTGGTTTTAATCGCTTGACGTCCTTCAAAAAGTTCGTTTTTCGTCATCTTGCGTTATCGAACAAACGAACGAACTATCGATCGGTTTACATAAAAACGAAGAGAAAAAGAAAGTAAGTAAATGAGCACATATATTAGTAAAATACTCTCTTTTCACATATATCTCCGTATCTATTCTTTTTTTTTTTTTTTTTTTCTTATAAATATTAAAATTATTTTTTTTTAGTATTAAAAATTCAACAAAAATCGTTGACTTTTCTTCTGCCTACGTACAACATTGGGAACATCATTTTTTTTATTATTATTATTATTCCGAACACTCCACGCGCGTTGCGTGATTAAATATTTATGCGCATATATAATGTACATAATTAATATACGTATATATGTGTGCATATATATTCGTTTTTATATATATTTATATATATATACATATACATATATATATATATATATATATATACATATATAATGTATACAGTCAACAAACTTCTTTACATCTAATTTGTCTTTTTTTTCGACGCAGCAATGGGAAGACAGAGCATTAGAGACCCTTCTGACTCATATTACATACATACACACAATTTAACCCTTTCGTTACTAACGACCCATATAAGAGTCGTCAATGCAAAGGCTCCTTCACCCTCACCTCCCCCCACGACCCCACGTATGAACAAGCGTAATTATATGGAACGATACTCGCACCGAAGCATGTCCTAACGAAAGGGTTAATAAAAAGTGAAGTTATGATCATCAACATTGATTTATCTCTCGTATAAGAAAAAAAAAAAAGGTAGGATTAACAAAAGAAGAAATGAAACAAGGAAGAATATTGGAATAGGACGGGGAGGGAGGGGGAGGGGGCAGGTCTTCGGGGTGGGGTTGGGGTATGATGGAATTGTAGGAGAATGAAAAGAAACAATGGGGGGAGGGAAAATGATAATATTACTGCACGGGAAGAAGAAGAAAAAATATTTAGTTCGTGAAGAATTTTCATGACAATATATACGGTATAAATCGCAATTATTCGTACTCTCTCACATGCATACACACACACGTGCACAGAGGACATATGCGTACACGCGAAGAACTATATTTACATTACGTTCAAAGATCGCGAGAAAATAGAAATTGGGATTTATTGGGATTGGAAAAAGGGTTCTTTGAAAAGGGATTTTCTTGTTTTTGTTCTTTTTTGTAAAGGAAATAGGTCTCGAAAAACAAGGAATACTTGAAAAAACATTGATATGATACATCGTGACGCTTCGAGAAAAATCACTATAAGAATTGTGATATGTGATGCAATTACGTCACCGCGTAATACTTGGAAGAAAAAAGGGGGGATGCGCTAAAAAGGGGTTTAGTATAGAACGCGCTTTGATTTTTTTTTCGCGTGAAAAAACGCAACGACATACAATACGATCTTTGAGATCGTTTTATTTTTTTTTCTTTTTTCTTTCGTTATAAACCCCTCTCGCGAAATTTCAATCTCTCTCTCCTATATAAGCTTTTTCTTTTTTTTTTTTTTTTAAATATATATCAAATTGCAAACAAAAATTTGTCCACGTCACACAGTCGTAACACGACTTGCCTGGACAAAATTTTCAAACGATTTTTTTTTTTCTTCGTCGAAAAAGATTTCAAACGTCAACGCAGTTTAAATTTCCAAATTTTTTTTCTCGTTTTCTAAGTTTCTTTTTCTTTTTTTTTTTGTTTCAATATCTTTTCTTTTTTTTTTCTTTGCAATCATCGTCATCATCGTTATCATCGACAAAGGAGAAAAAAATGTTGCTTAATTGGAAACGAATAAAGAAGAGAGAAAAAAATCGAATCTAATGTGATGACGAGGACGATCAACGAATGCGAATATTTCTAATATAAACGCTAATTAAATCAAAGCGCGTTCGATAATAATGTAGTAATACCTCTTTTTACGCGATAGTAATATCAACAACAATATTAACGATATGTATCTATTACCCCTACCTAAAAGTATTCTATAATTACGAATGTTAATCTAACACATCATTAAAACGCCTATGCTCATTTAGACGCTTACTATGTTTTAAATCTCCATACATTTCTTCGTTTTTGTCAAACTTAGAACAATATATCATTGGAATAATTATTCTAATAATATTAATAATATTAACACGTAAAATATGATGCACAATAAACACAATCATTGTAATAATAATAATAATAATAATATTAATAATAATAATAATAATAATAATAATAATATTAATAATATTAATAATAATAGTAATAAACAGATTAATAATAATAATAGTAATGATAATAATAATAAACATAACGATGGATACGAGAACGATTGTAATAGACAAAATAATAATTCTAATAGTAAGAATATTAATGGTAATAATATTTAACTCTTACGTTACTAACAATCCATATACGAGTCATCGATGCATGGTGCATATGTGCCTGCATATTCGAGTAACTCCTATACAGGTTGTTTATGCAAAAATCCCAAATATGAATTATATAGGTTCACATAAGGGAATACATATAGAAGTCGTCGTAAACTGTGATGTAACGAAAAAATAAAACAATAATATTACAATAATAATAATAATAATAATATATAATATAATAATAATAAAATATTAATTATATTATATAATATATTCATAATTGATACATTATAATAATCCGTTCAGATGAGACTGCGAATATATAATATGTACATACGTAGGAGATATGTATTGATAAGTCTCGAAGGTTTCCTCTCTCACTCTTGTATCTATTAATAATTAAATCACCAATGAAGAAGAATGAGTTGTTTCTTATCATCCTCTTAATCATTTTTTTTTCTTCTTTCTTGTCTACTTTATGATAGTTATCATCATTATCATCATCATCCTCATCATCCTTTTTATTCTCTTCCTCTTTTATCTTCTCTTTAATCTTCTTTTTCTTCTTGAATCATTACAACCTCGAGATTTTGGTATATTAGTGTAGATAATTTTTAATCTTCTGTCTGTGTGTATGTATGTATGTATGTTTACATGTTTAACACAATTCTATTTATATTTTAACCTCGAATACTGGCATTCGTTAAAGATTTTATTAAACGTTATTTAAAACTTACGATTTGATTCCTTTGTACAAATTACATTCGCCTATTCTTACACCGGAAGATGATGCAGCACGCATCACCTTCCCATACGTTTTATTATTTCATTACATTATTTTGCGTTAAACAATAATCACGGCACCATCAGGATCATCTATTCATTCTTTCTCCTCGCTCTTCTTTTTATTTATTCTGTCTTCTTATCATTGTCCTACCACAAAACCAATAAAACCAAAAATTTCCAGCCGGGGCTCGTCATTGTCTTTTTCCTATTATTTTTTTTTTCCCCCTTGCTATTTCTTTTTTCCTTTTCATTTACTTTTCTCATTAAATATTAAACGTGTATGCGTGTCCCTTTCTTTTTCTCCACCATTTCTAAGTGTGGAAAAATTTGTTTGCGCCTTGAATAGCGTGAGTTCCGTGTTTATATATTTACGAATCCGCAAATAATCATTTCTCGTAGACTATTCTCTCTTTGTTTATTATTTTCTTTACTATTTTATACTCATAACTTTGTTTTCCACTTGCACTCTCTCTCTTTCTCTCTCTCTCTCTCTCTTTCTTTCTCTCTCATCATACCAAAAATTGAAGGGAGGAACGTGGTAAGTAAGTATATAAATACGTCTCACATATTATTATGTATGTACAATTCACATCCGCAACAAAATGCATGAATAAATTAAAATCCTTACATAAGTTTTGCACACCTTTGTCTTTTATCGTTTATGTATAGATATTCTCTCTTTTTTTTTTTTTTTCTTTTCCTCCTTGACATACTTCTTCTTTCCTTCTTTTTCATTTAATTTTCAGACTAAAAAGTATTTTTATTATTCTATTTATGTATGTGTATTATATATATATATATAACACGCTCGCATACACGCATACACACAATACACGCACGCGTACATTAAACTCGTCATCTTCTGATGTACAACATACATATGCTCAAATTATTTCTGTTATATTATGCTTTAAATTTAACCCTTTATAGATATCGGCCGATTGACTTTTCAAGCGAAATTTTTTTTCTTGCAAAATTCTTCTCGTTTAATACTAGATTAATGAAAATTCCCCTTTTACCCCGCATCAACAATTTAACAAATTCAGACTTTGTATACAAAATGAACAAAATTCGTTAGTATTATTTTGAAAACAATTTTTCTTTAATTTTATTAATCAAATATCTATTCATTTCTTGTTCAGCTCTTTAATTTTCAAATTCTGTATGATGTACACCAAAAAATACGTATTTTCTATTATTCATCAATTAGACGGGTGTCCGTGAAAATAAGTATACAAAAATATCTGTAAATCTAATGTTGAAAACATCCATTTTGTTTTTCTTTTTTAAACAAAAATCATTTCCCGATTTGTTAATGACATATATTTTTTTGTTACATTTTAATATCATTTTTATTGGACATCACCAATAAATCCAGAACTTTTTATTTACAATATAATAGAAGTGTATGTTTCTATTATATTATAAAGCATATAACGACAAATCAAATCTCGATATTGTCAAAATAATCTTTCCATTTGAAATCGTCATTATTCATAGATCTACCCGTCTAATTGTAAGATAATAAACGACCACCACAGTATTTATAAACAAATCCCAGACACCTAAAAACAGCCTAGAACGACTTAGGCCCCTTCGCAACAATATGTTGGCCTTATTGATTATTAATTATTCACTTTTCTTTTCTTCACTCGTTTTCTTCTTTACTCTTTTAACCCCTCAAATATTTTATTCATTTTATTATTATTATTATTATATTATTATTATTATTATTATTATTATTTATTTATTTATTTATTATCTTAATTATCGCGATAAACGCGAAAATCATCGACACATTATCATCATTATTATTATTATTATTATTATTATTATTGTTATTTATATTTTGTTTACTCTCTAACATACACTAATGTAATAAGCACGGTCGTTTTCTTTTTCTCTTTTTTTCAAGAGAAATTTCTTTTCTAATTAAATTACATTACTTCTTTCTTTCTTTCTTTCTTTCTTCTTTTCTCTGTCTCAATCTTATTTTTTTAAATATTTCTTTTTTTGTTTTTCTTACTTTTTATATTAACCATCGCCCAATGAAAATAAGAAGTTTCTTACCAGAGTTTCCTCTTCTTTTGTATAATTTATGAGTACGTTTATAAATATCTTTTCATTCATTCGAGTTGTAGCACGGCCGCCTGGCGTTGTGTACAAAGGGTTAAATATAAAGATCGATCGATCGTTAATCATTCATCTGTATCCTCTTCTTCTTCTTTTTCTTCTTTTTCTTCATCTTCTTCTTCTTCATCTTCTTCATCTTCTTCCTAATCTTCTTTATTTCTTTTCAACTCCTTTTTATACTCTCTTTCATTCTCTTTCTCTCCTTTTGTTCATTTCTTAGAACAGGACGTTTAAGATTCTCAACTGATTTTACTTCTTGTGCTCCAATCAGAAGGTACAGGCCCAACATATAAGCGTTCGTTGTAAATTATGTTCTATCATACTATATATATATATATATATATATATATA
>NW_014569771.1:238292-241517 GCF_001313835.1 Polistes canadensis | reverse complement strand
TTTAATTAAATTATATATATAATATATATATATATATACCTTTATACCAGACTTTAAAATGCGCGGTAAAGTTTAAGAAAATAAGCGACGGTTTTGTAATGATGCGTGCTCGATAATAATAATAATATTTTTACCACATCAAAGCGATAAATTAAGAGATGTAAAATATCCGCAAGTTAATTCCTCAAAACGCGAGAGCCACCACCATTGCATTATTATTATTATTAATTTTATTATTATATTATTATTATGATTATTATTAAATGTACACGGGTATTAACGCACGTTTGTAATAATAATTATTATTTGATATATTTATTTATTTATTTATATAGCAAGGGAACTCGAAGGTATGGAAAGTGGGGTTTTTGAAAGATGGGCCACGCCGCAGATAGGATATGTTACTTGTTGTTGTTGTTGTTGTTTTTTTTTCTTTCTATATATATTATATATATGCAGTGAGTGCCTTTTAAAATCGTACACCGTTATGGTAATTAAATTTTTCCTTGAATATTATTGGTACAGTGTGTTTAGAATAAAGACAATTTAGAAATAAATACATTTGTATTTATTTGTGTATGATTTTAAATAACATTCACTGTATTTATTCGAACCCATGAAAAATACAAAGCACACATAGGCTAAACACGGCGTAAAAAGACTACCGATCCACTAAACGAGAATTTTTATGCTCGCTAAATTTGTTATTTTCTTTTATTACACATTTCCTTTTATTTTATATTTTATATTTATTTTAACTATATATATATATATTTATATCAATTATTATATATTGATTACTTTAGGTCGACTCTGTTTAGGTGACTCCGTGAAAATGTGTTTTCGAAGAATTAACTATCGGCAGATTTTTCAAAATTGATCGCGTCGCGCGCCATCGTCCGTTTTCTTCGTTCCAGGAATAAAAATTGCAATAAAATGTCATCTATATTAGCGTTTATCTAACATTTCTAATTATTTCTGATGCTTTTTTATTTTATTTTATTTTCTATCATTATTATTTTTATTACTAGTATTATTATTATTATTATTATTATTATTATTATATAATTCAAAGTGGGACGACGTAGAACGCATCTCGATTTTAATGGCATTTAATTTCGCGTTATATATATATATATCATGTATATATATATATATATATATGTATATATATGCATGTATATATATATGTACATCTACAAAAAAAAGAACATTGTGATATGGTTACACATCCTAATCAGTTAAAAGTCTATTTCCTATTGTGATTTTACTTCTCTTAGGTCCTGCTCGTTCTAACATTTTCACTCACATTCTTTCTTTCTTTCTTTCTCACAGCATACACACATGTGATCATTCTTTCTCTCTCTCTCTCGCACTCTCACTCTCTTTCGCTCACTATCCTTATTTTTTTTCTCTAAAAACGGAATTTCTCTTCTGTTAGATTAAAATATGCGAACGCGTCGATTTCGGAATTTCACAATTCATTTATTTTATCATTATTTCTTTTTATACGATTAGCAGTACACTTGAGACCAATCGTATTCGTAGTAAAGTGTTCTTGAATATTAATTAAATAATATAATCCTTGTCTTTTGGTTATTTTGTCAGTGTGTGTGTCATTCACTTTTTGTCGTCGCGTCATTTATTCAATTTTATATTTAATTATTATATTATTACTCGCCATTAAAACGTGCGCACGAGCAAAAACGAACCTAATAATCCCCCACTACCAACAATTACATACGTCATATCTCTTGCTGGTTTATAAACATTAATAATAGTAAAAATATGAGAATGTGATGTAAAAGCGGCGATATTACTTATAGTTTTCTTTTCATTGTTGTTTTCACGAACAGTTTTTTTTCGAGACAAACAATTATTACAGCTGTGTGTGGTGTTTTTTTCTATTTAGCTAGAAATTATTTTTCCCCATTTTTTCTTTTTCCTGTTATCCATCTCTCGTATGATATTTCATCGAACGGTGTTTTCTTCTTTTTTGGTTTCTACTATTTTTTGTTTTTTTTTCTTTTTTTTTTTTTTTTTCAAATACAATCGACGAACAGGAAAATTTTTTTATTTAAATAACGAACGTACAAAGCAGATATCGCGGAACGGTTCTTCTCGGTGCTCTCTTCTTTTTATATTTCATTTTTATTTTATTTTATTTTATTATATTTTATTATATTTTTTATTTCTTAGTACCATCCTTTCACTAAATCGATAGAATATAATTGTTATTTATGAATTTTTCTCTGTGTGTGTGTACACGAACATTGAACATCGCTGGCAGGTTGGCTCGATCGTTTTCTTAAATTATTCGAACAAAATCAAATACCATGTGTTTTATTTTCTCGTTCTTCCTTACGAAATCACGAAAATATCGTCCCTTTTTTTTATTTATATTGTTTCATCAGTCCTGCATTTAAAAATATATTTTGGAATATTTACGTATATTGTCGTTTACAAAATTGTTTGCAGTTGGGTTTCATTGGTCAGAGCGGATAGGCAACAACAGCTTCTTACTCTTTCTTCCATTGAAAACGCCTCCCTGAACTGTAAACAATGTTTTAAACGAACAAAAATACGCGCGTTGTAATATATATATGAATTTATTATTTCGAGTTCGAGCTTCGAACGACGTAAATCGTTCGTGTAAACACACTTACGCGCACGCACAACACACTTTTCACGCATAAACACACACACACACACAAACAAACAAACACACACATACACACACGCGCGCAAGATAATTCAGTTTCAATCTCCCCCGTATTACGAGAGCGAACTTTTACGTACACTATCGCATACTTCTTTACGTATAATAATAATAATAATAAACTATTACAGTACGTTATATACTTCCAGTAATTAATTATGTATGACCACTCTCTCTTCTTTCGTGTCTTATATTTTCGAAGTCTTAAATGTTGTACAACTTATTTTCTAATTGTATTGTAACAAATATTGCCTCGAATATAAACTTTTTTTGAATTATGAGTTAAACATCTCGTGTTTTCACTTGTTTCTGTGTATTTGTTTGTTAGGTTCCTTTTATATGCATCTATTTATATCCCTCTTCACATCTTTTTTTATCCACTCTCTCTCTCTCTTTCTTTCATTATCTATCTTTCTCTCTTTTTCATTCATTTAAAATTCATTCGCATCCTCTAATTCTTTCTCTCACTCACTCATTCACTCACTCAATCAATCAATCAATTATTC
>NW_014569771.1:230452-237376 GCF_001313835.1 Polistes canadensis | reverse complement strand
AAAAGAATTGAAATATATAAAAATAAAATTTCAATAAAAAAAAAGAAAGAAAAGAAATAGCAGAAACAATATGTATGGCTATATAGCATCACTGTTATTATATTTTTACAACCCCGTAAAAGAATATTGAAATAATTAACATGGCAAAAATTAATATAACTTTCAAATCATTCATTTTTAGTCATATCGAAATAAAATATTCTTATGTATAATGAACATGTGTCCGTATTGAGAACTGATCGCTCTTTATTCTCTTTATTGTAAGAATTTATGGGTTATGGCATGCATTTATGGTGTTTGTATGTGTATGCGTATACATGTATTAGCAATAAGAGGAAACGTTCTTAATCGGATAGGGCCATGACGATATCAGGCCCGCTAAGGTATGACCCAAGCAAACGGTTAGGAATAATTATTCCTTTATTGAACAAGTTTTGTAAACCAGACATAGATAGAATTCCAACGATTTTGAAATACGCGTTAAGGGAGAGGAGACTGATAAACTCTAAAAAAGAATGAATCATGAGAAAAAAAAATACGCAAGTGTCCAAAAGAGAATAAGGTCAGTCCTTTATAAAACACGAACGAATAAAGATACAATTATTAGACTACACGCGACTTCACTTTATTATTTAATTTTAGATAAATTGCATACATATATATATATGTATATATATGCATATATTATTATGTATATACATTTATACATAATATGTAATTATGTATATATATATATATATAAATAAAAATAAAAAAAAATAAATATATACGTAATGTTCGCGGTACGAAGATTCTCGTGACTTTTGTGTATTGGCACGACGTTAGCAACGAATTTTTACCGACACCATGCGTTACATGAGTTACTTTGGCTTCCTGTTTCGTTATATCTTTTTTTTCTTCCTATTTCTCACTCATTCATTTAATCATTCACATATCCCACTCATTCGATCAATCAATCAACTTGCTAATGCACACGCACACTCATATGCACTTTTTCTTTCTTTTTCTCATTTTTTCTTTCTCTCACTTTCTTTTTTTCCTATCTTTTATATTATCCGTACATTTCTTATTCTTTACTTCCTTCTTTTTTCAAACGTTCAATTTAATAATTGTATCCCATTGTTACACAGTGGTCAACGGGGGGGGAGAAATTAATCTCGGACTTATTGGATCCCATAAATATTTTGTAACGGTCATTGAGGAACGATTATTCAGCAGCAAAATCAGTTAACTTTCGGTGGGCGATGGATAGGAGTTGATTGGTGGTGGTGTGGTGGTGGTAGTAGTGGTGGTGGTGGTGGTGGTGGTGGTGGTGGTGGTGGTGGTGTGGTGACGGTGGTGTGGTATTAGTTATGATGGTGTAGGAGTCATGAATTAAAACAGTACGCGTGCGAGATATCTTGTTATTGTAGTAGACGTTGTTGTTGTTGTTGTTGTTGTTCTGGTCGTCGTTGTTGTTGATGATGTTGCGTTAACTCTTCGATGTGAAACGTAGGAATAAAACGTTCCATCGTGAGGGGCCGCTGCACAACCTAAACAACACGAAGCGTCGCGGCGTCTTTTTTCGCATTATTTCTCGCGATCCTATATTACATCTCCTAGCTTCCTCTTTGATATGTAATTCGCGAGCGATGATAAGAGAAATGATATAAGGAATAGTGGGAAAATTTCAAACTGAGATTAAAATGAAAAAGACAAAAAAAAAAAAAAGATAAAATTAATTGGATTGAATTTGGTTTTTGGTCCGCGTGCAGGCCTCCCGGATTATTTCGTTTCGTCTTTTTTCTTCTCTTTCTTTCTTTCTTTTTTTTCTTGTAATTTTTCTGTATAGCTGGCCACATTTTCATCAGTAGAAGATACATATATAAATATATATATATACATATATGTATTCATAAGTATATCCATATTTATATGTATGTATCATCGATAGAATACAACAAACGTGGCTTCGAGGAGACATCAACAACACACAGGAGGCTTTTACGGTACGCCGATTATGTATCAACAAGTACGCACGTACACACACACACGCGTCTGCTCGTTATCCTTTTGTTTGTTTTCATGATGCAACCAACCAGCTACCCCTTGTTCGTCCGTAGACACGCGCCGATCTTTTCACACTGTCTCTCCTCCTCCTCCTCCTTCTTGTCATCCCTTGATCCTCCTGTTCATCCTCCTATTTCTCCTACTGTCCGAAGTTCCGCTTTGATCTCGTCCCCGATCGAACTTAATAAGCTTCTACTACCGAAGGGGTAGGCATCTTACGAGCTGATGAAGATGACTATGATGATGATTCCAAGAACGAGAACATCACGGATTAGATTTCCGTAAACTAGCTAGCTAGCTGAGACGTCCTTAGTGATTCTCAGTAGGGCCAGAAGGTCGGCAGAGGAGGTGGTGGGGGAGGTGGTACAGTTGGATATAAGGTTGGTGTTGCTATTAGGAGACAAGCAGGTGGCAAAGGAGGAGGAACCGGCGGTGGTGGCAAAACCGGGGATAGGGTGATCGCTGTGGCTGGGTGCAGGGCCGTGCTCGTCGCAACGGGGGCACACAACGGGTGCAGGGCGAGAGAGGGGCGCTGGCGCTGGCGCTGACGCTGCTGGCCCTGGACCTCGCCGTTCTATTCCGAGTCCTGCTGCATTTTGACGTGGCCATTTCCGGCAGAATTGCTCGAAACGCTGCCACTGCTTGGTGGGAAACTGGTGGGTATAGTGCGAGAGGAAGAAAAGCACAGCTTCATGATGTAAGGAAATTTGCCGTCTGCAAGGAAATTCATTTTAAAATTTATTTGAATATTTGCCACGGTATAAAGGTCATTTATTTAATATTAACCCTTTGATCTCTCTTATCTCACGTTTGGACAGTGGCAATATTTTCTATTCAATTTGTATTAAAAACTAATTTGAAAAATACATACAAGATAATAACGCTTAACAACGTTGGACAAGTTGCCCGAGTTCAAAGGATTAAATCAAATTGATCTTACTTCCAATACTGATTAGATATAAGTAAACTAAAATTTCGGCTCGAATTTCTGCAACGAATAAATCGTTGGATTTAGTTGATAACATAGCCAGTTTGACATATGAATCTTGACATATGATCAAGATTCTTTAATCTGATACCGGTATTTTCCCAATAATTTCTTCACGAAACATCAATGTAATGTCACCGGATGTCATGGTATTAAGAATTATCGAAGCAGATTAAAATCTAGGTGATATATGTTATTAATATACTCACTGCTATTTTCTAATGCTGTATGGTTACATTCCATAATTGCAGCTACTGCTATACCGACGCTACTGAACTCGATTAGGCCTGAAGAGGATCGTTCTGATTTAAGTGGAAACAATTTCACTGTCGTTGGTGCCTCGATGCCACGCTCAACGAAAACGCGATTAACCGTTTCCTCCGTTAAATCTGGTGGCGTGTTGAAAAAGTGGACTATCTTTGAAGGTGGCTGTATTCTGTTCTTATTGGCCATCGCTGGATTTAAAAACCTTCAAATGAAATAACAAACAAAGTTTTATTTGAGAAGAAGAAAAAAGAAAAAAAATTATTAGAATTTTCAAATTAAAAGTGAAAATGTATAAATAATAATGTAGGATATTATTGTGATATAATTACCTGTTGTTTTTGCTTCCTGTAAAATCTTTAAAACTAGCCGTTTTGTCTGGCAATATGTATGGATTAGTTACGTCCGAAAGAAAAGCTTGTTTAGAAAATCCAAGTTGCAGTCTACCGTCCGTACCAATCGTCACATTGTTTAAGTTTTGTAGACATCTTTCCACAGCTATACTGTCGCCCATTTGTATCATGGCACATCCCTCTTTTGTTTTTAAAAACTTTACCTAAACGTGCAATCATACGTGTCCTTTGTTATCTTTAAATTTAATCAAACTTCCACTCGTTATATAAATATATACGTTGAAAGAAATATATTAAAAAAAGATATAAATGTAATTATATCAAAGTGAATTACTTCGAAATGAAATGAAATTAAAAAAAAGTAAATCATTTAGTAATATTTATCATATATTATAACTTTCATGAATATTTTACAGACGAATAAACCGAATTGAATTTTGTCGAAGTAGTTAAAAGTGAATTTTTATTAATATTAAAATGACATATCACAAAGTAGTGGAAACCATTTACAAATTTTAAAGTAGAAGTAGAATGGAATTGGTGAAGCTTGAAATTGTATCAATATTGATTTTCAATTTTCTTCGTGTTATCTAAATTTGCAAATGTTATACATATATATATATATATATATATATATATGTATAAATAAACGTATACGTATAAATCTCGAATCAGATCATCGATCCGATATATTATGAAACATTATTAAAACATAACGGAAATGTAAGATATTTCCGTGAATACGAAGCGAGACAGGATAACGTGTATCACGCATGCGTCAAGTCCGATTATTGAACTGCACATCTTATCCTAATAGTCGCCGCCTCAGACTGAATTCCAAAAAGGATCGTCAAAAATTCCGCCATTTTTGTGATATATTAGTAAACATAAATAAAAAGAAAAAGAGAAAACGAAAGAGAAAAAAAAATAATTTGAAAACGTATTATATTCTTGAATGTTATCCTTCGATGTTACTTAAAAAAAAAATTAAACACAAACATGGTTATGAAAAAAATATTACTGAAACGAATAAACATGGAGACACGTTTTCCCATCGTATAAAAATAAAAATACACGTATTTTTAACATTTTATTCCCAAAGAATAATGAGACACAAAGTAAAAATTTTTTTTTCCCTTTGACGAGATAGTATGAAATAAATGTTGATTTTGAAAAGTTATATTTGTTCGTACCTTTGTAACATTTCCATAAAGACAGAATAAATTGAATAATTTATCTGTGTTGACCTTGTCCGGTTGTAACCCATAGACCATCATTACAGATCCTTGCGTGCTGGATGGTGGGGTTTGTCCTAAAGTGGGTACGTAACCAGGCCGAGGTGGTGTAGGATGTAATGGTTCTCGACCACTGAACTCACTTTTAAGCCCATAACGTTCAACATACGGTTCTGCATAAGTTGCTGGGCCATTGAAGGTTTCCTCGTAACGGTCGTGGCCAGCACCGGGTGGGAATGTCACTTGTGGTGTAGATCCTGTTGGTGGAGGATACAAAAAAGTAATATAATCCAAATATTTCAAATAAACATAAAACTATATATCTAACTCCCTATTGATTTTAATTATATATTACTTATCTATCTAAATAATATAAATATAACAATTAATTCAATCAAATTAATTATATAAACATTATTATGTTAAACAATGTCATTTTTTTTTTTTATTACAAACAAAAAGTAAGTTTAAAATTAAATAAATGTATATATATATATATATATATATGAAATTGAAGGATTCGATGCATTGAGGAGTGGTAAAAAAAAGTCGTGTGTAAAAACAAAAAATAACAAAAAAAAGAACAAAATGAACAAAGTGGTGTGACATGTGACTTAAAGAGAAGAGAGATTTGTATGATAATTCAAAGTGATCGATCGACTTCTCGATGCCATGTTATCTTAAAGTGTTTAATAATCAAGAGCTTAGAATGGGGGGGGGGGGTAGAGAGTATTACCACCGGAGGTACCTAAAATCGAGAGATGGCTATATTAACTAGACGTTCAGGACAAGCGCTTAAACCATTTTCCCCGTTGAATGAGGAACGTTCATCGTTCCCACCTAATTGGTAAGCGTCGCGTGGGGGGTGTGGGTTGGTTGGTTTTGGGGAGAGGGGGAGGGGTTTGGGGGTAAGAGGAGAGTAGTGTCACCACGTCGATCGAACTAGTAATTACCACGAAAATGATTATACACACACACATACACACATACACACATATATTGTATATAATATATAATATAATATAATATAACATATATATGTGTATATATATTTGCCTATGTATATCGCGATGTATTATAATGGATCCTATATATGTGTTCGTGTTCTTAATAGAGACATGCACAAGAAGATTCGAAACGCCGTTCGGCATTTTAATTTAGAGATTGAGCAGTTTTTCCGGAACGGGTAGTACTAGTAAGTAGTAGTAGTAGTAATAGTAGTAGTAGTAGTAGTAGTAGTAATAGTAATAGTAGTAGTAGTAGTAGGTGGCTTAAGAAACGCGCTTTTAATATTCAAAAGCACACTTGACATATAATTAGAAAGGTATGCGTGTTGGTGCGACATTATCGTAAACGAGTCTGTCTACCGCAATATCTTGGAAAGTGATTTTTCTTCGATCTATAAAAGAAGAAAATAGTAGAAGAAGAAGAATAAGAATAAGAAAAAGAATAAGAATAAGAAAAGGTGTGTTTATATGGAAGGTGGTCTCTGATAGGAAAGCTGAGCCAGGGGCTGGGGGCTGGGGGCAGGCTGAAGAAAGCAAAAAAAAAAAATCAAAATGTATATATATACGCATGTATATAAAAGAGAAAGATAGAAAAGAAGACGAGAAAAAGAGAACGTTGGAAAAGCCGATGGAAATCGAAGCGTAGTTTGGTTGGGCTGTGTTTCTCGGTAAAGGGTACCACCGATCGATGCGTCTCGCTAAACGACGAAGTCATTTTCGTTCGTTCGTTTGATAGGTCAGCAGCGATTGCAAGTCGATTCCTTTATCGGTCTCTCTGTCTCTCTTTACTCCTCACCGTATGGTTGGGGCGCGGCACCGTATCTGGGTTCCGCCAAGAGGGGCGCCGGCCTTCCGTTACCCGTCGCATCGTTCTTATGCGCGGTCGATCCTGCAAAAAAGACGAAAAATCATGCGATCCGAACGCTACGATGTGAGTAAAACTCTAATTAATTTACCGTTTCTTTTTTTCTTTATTTTTCTTCTTTTTCATTTTATATATGTATATATGGTATAAATATATATATATA
>NW_014569771.1:222871-229897 GCF_001313835.1 Polistes canadensis | reverse complement strand
CAATATGACATATACGGATTTATCAAAACGGTCGGCCTCTTTCGTTCGAATATGGATCAAACACCGGCGGATAAATTCTAAAAAAAAAAAAAAAAGAAAAAAAAAAAAGAACGAACCGCAATACTTAGGAACTTCCACTTTTCGTCTTTGACGTCATCAATACGCGGTGCGCAATGACCCGAAGGGAACCTTAACGATGACTGAACGTTAAACTCGACCTTCTCAATGTACACATACACATACATACACACACACACACATTCACATATACATATACATATATATGTATGTCGCTAGGTGAATTATTATCGTTGAAAGCGAGATGAAATTTTTACCGAGTAGAAATATCTCTAAAGGACGATATTACGAAGAAAAAAAAATAGTTAGGAAAACATAAAAAACAATAAGAGAGAAAGAGACAGAAAAGAGAGAGAGAGAGAGAGAGAGAGAGAGAGAGAGAGAGAGACATAGACAGACAGACATACAAACAGGCAGACAGAGAAAGATAAATAGAAAGAGATAGATTAAAACACGAAAAAAATGTTGGTCCTTATCTGTCGAAAACTAATGTAGCGTGTTACGTGTGTGTGTGTGTGTGTATCCCTGATTTGATATTTTTACCATGTTATACATGATAGTTTTGTTGTTTCGTTCGTCTCTTATGATTTTTTGTTTCTTTTTGTTGCATTCTCTCACTAGGTCGAACGATGTCGAGATTGAAAGGAAATGAGTCGAGGGGGTTGGGGGGACCAAGGGCGGGGGGGCAGGGGGCAGGGTGGTAAACGGAGGAAAGTCGTTGTGTGTACTTGAACCTACGCTGCTATCACGGACAAAATTAAACGTCGAATGTGTGCCTCCTCCTCCTCTTCCACCTCCTCTTCCTCCTCCTCCTCCTCCTCCTCTTCCTCCTCCTCCTCCTCATCTTCTTCTCTAATGGAGGTCGCTGTCCGTAACTACAGAGGAGACGGACATAGTTTCCTACTCGGCTCTTGTTTCAGGTCAACTATTAGAATTATCTAGCATCGAATAGGGTAAGCGAGACCAACGCGAACTTTCCTTCAGACCAAAACTGGTACAATCGTATAACCGGATTGGGGGACTACCATTATGTGGGTGTGTGTACTCTTTTCTTATACGACAACGACCGGTAGTTTCATTTGGATAGGGGGTTTTACACACTAGCTATTATAACTTCGAAACAAACACGTTTCTCATTGATATTTTTGATTGATACGTGTTCATACATTTTACTATATATATATATATATATATTTTTAATTGGAATTATTTTCATTATTAAAATATTGACAATTAATAAAGTCTATATTTTAATTATTATAATATAATTCTAATGAAACAATTTATGCAAAAATATATAAATTATTATAATATAATTCTAATGAAACAATTTATGCAAAAATATATAAATTATTAGAATTGAATAGAATTCATTTGTATTATGATCAACACACTTTTAGATTATATTTCATCGTAGGACAATGAAAATTCAAATTTATGGTTATACAAAAAGAACGTAACGAATTATAAATTGAATATTGAAAATAATTAGAAAAAAAAAAATATATATATATATTGAATCAGGATAATATATCACTGTGACATGTGTGTGTAAGAAGCATATAATCGATAGGGGAGCATGATGTTCTTTCTTTTAGATTAACCGGTATTGGGGACTTTTTCGGGGTGGGGTAGGGGGGCAGGGGATTAAATGTGTAAGTTATTCTCTGATGAAATCGTAGAAATAAAACTAATACTCGAGAATCGTAATATTATGAGAAAGTGTATTTCGTGTTGCTAAGGACAACGGTCGTTAAAGGAAACGTCGATATCGATTGCTGTCGCTTACCGAGCACGTTGTTATGGGGGTTGATGATATATCGTAACCAACCATGTACGATGATCATTCGTCACTCGAGAGTAACGGCCAGTAGCACCCCTAACGATCCTAGTAGTCCTGTGTGTTCGCACGTTTCAAAATCGTTGTGGTGGATAAGTTGGTAGGTTGGTAGGTTGGTGGGTGGGTGGGTAGGTGGGTGGGTGATTGGGTTGGTTATTTTCTACTTGTTAGCCACGTTTCGAATCTTTTATTTTCCTTTTTATATTATTTTATTTGTTTCCTTCTTAAAGATAACAATGGCGGAACGAGAAATCGTCGTCGTCGTTGTGGTTGGTTGTGGTTGTGACGTGAAAACGAAGTAAGTCACATTGATAACAAAATTAATGATGACCGGGTTATGCTTTTTTGTTTTTTTTTTTTTTAATTTTTATTTCTTTTTATTCTCTACTACTATTACCACTATATTTCTTCTTCTTCTTCTTCTTCTTCTTTTTCTTTTTCTTCTTCTTTTACTTTTATTTGATTTTATCTGATTAATAAACGTTGATATTATTATTAGTGACGTTTCAATTGTACAACAAGGGCACGAAGAATATGTGAAATTATTTATTATATTAATATATTAATTTATGAGATCGTTATCTCGTTTTAAAATTATCTGAGATATACATGTAAATAGGGTATCTCTAAAGTTATGAATCAACTAAAAGGATTTTTGATAGATTGGATCATTTGCACCGATAATTATAAATAGTGGACTAAATAGAACAATTAAACAAATTCATTTAATAATTTAATTTCGTATAACAATTATTTATATTTTTTTTTTTCAATTATTCATAAGGCACATTTGTTTTTTTTTCTGATTTTTTGAACTCAGTCCATTGTCATAATTATTGGTATATTTCTATTGGGTTTTTTTTTGTTAATAAGGAAAGTGCAAACATTAGTTAAAAACATTTTTATAAACTTTCTTTTCATTCGAGACATGACTTTTGTGACACCCAATATACGTAATTTGTTAATCCAATTCTATCTAATATTACCTTAACGATTAACCAAGAAATTTTCGTTTGTTTCTTCATGATTAATTTAATAAAAAAAAGAGGATAAAGAATAGTGAGAATCGTTTAATCCATCTTGGATAATAATTTCTAATTTTAAAAGTTACCCCCAACTTATGTTTGAAGATCGCGTTTTTATTTAATTAAAATATCTGCAAATCCAATCGGCTGAATTCGTTACGTATCTCATAATACGATCATAATTCATAATCTTACTACGTTTTTTTCTTTTTTTTTTTTTTTTCATTCGAACAGTTTAAATTAGATACGGTAGAAAACGGGAAAGAAGAGATAGAGAGAGAGAGAGAAAAAAACAAATTTTTATCAACAAATACATCAGCTTTCATTTGATAAAATATCATCGTTGGTTTATTTTTTTAAAACTGAAATATCTCTGAAAAGCAAGCACGCTTAATTATCGCACAAATTACGTGATAATAATTCACTTCTTTTGTTTCTTTCGTTCGACCTTGATTTTTATCTTAATTAAATATGATGAAGAGGATAAAAGAAAAGCTAAAAATAACATAATATGATTTTAATTAAAAAAAAAACAAAAATAGCAACGGGCTTCGGCTTTTTTTTTCAGTAAAATATCAACTGTGTTTTCTAATTGAAATTTCGAAAAAATTTTATCAACATTAATCGATGTAACAAAATTTCTCGAAATATGTAATAACATTTAATTATAACGTATCTCTCATGTGAAAATAACTTATTGTTCATATTTTATTTCGTTTCACACCAATTTCTTCGTCTTAATTAAATACGAACAATAAAAGCATAATTTTAATTAGCAAAGATAGCATCGAGTTAAAAATTTATAAAAAAAAAAAAATCTAATCTCAATATTTAATCGATGTATTATATTTGTTTATAATAAAAATTCACTATCGCGTTATTTTAATACAAGCTCGTATAAAATGAAGGATTACAAATTATTTGTGAATAATTGAAACACGAGTTAAAGGCGTCTGTATTGTTAATCATCAAATAAAATGAATTAACAATAATACATAAATTATTGAAAAAAAGTATCCCTGTCGTATTAACAAAATATATTATCTAAAACAATTCTCTATAATAATTCATTTAATTAAAAACAAAATAATCACATTCGTATTTTTTGAAAAATACACCTGCACTTTAACGCAATATCAATTATTACCAAAATATATCGTAGAAAAATTAAAAAAGAAAACAAAAAAACAAAAAAATATATCATATATATATATATACCGTCTAAAAACATAACTCAGTGTTCTCCATTTATCAGAATCACGTTCAAACGATTTAATCTCGTACAATTAATTAAAAAATATAACGAAACGAAACAAATCGAAAAACGAAACCAAACAATAATAACAGCGCACGATAAAGAAAAATCCGCATTATTTTTTTTTTGGTGATCAACAAATGTAGCGTAGAATGTAGGTTGTTGTTTCTATTTGATGAAAATATATTATGTAACTGGCACCGACACCTTTTCCGCATGTGACGGCCATTTTCTCGCAGCTATGGCGATCCCAGAGAGATCATAAATAAAATGCCCTAGCCATCTATCTATCGTGTGGATACCAGGGAGGAGGAGAAAGAGGAAGAGGAGGAAGAGGAGGGGGAGGAGGAGGAGAAAGAAGAAGAAGAAGAAGAAGATGATGAGGGGGAGGGGGTGGTGCGCGAAAGCGTTACGCGTTCGAAATGCCCCCGACTAACTCTATTTTCGGCCTAGCATCGAGCTACGAACGGAATCCCGAACTCCAAACCGTTGATGGTTAAGAAAAAGGAAACGTAACGGATTGCGTCTGGGTTTTCTGAGCCTTAAGTGCAATAGGGAGGAGGGTATTATATGTACAGGGTGTTCCAGCAACTTCCATCAGTTCAACTTTTCGCATACATGATTGAGAAATAACGAAAATTGACAATAACGAAAAGAAATTTTATAAACGCACGAATCCAATAAAAAACTTTGTTTACGAGTTTACATTTACGATTAGTCCGACGACATATGTTGTTTTCATTTTTATGCTCAAAGGTTTTTTTTTTTTTTAAAAAAACGTTGCGATTAAAAACATATAGGTGTAATTTGTAAATCAACATTTGGAATTTTGGATAATGTAAAAATTTACTTAAGGATTTTGACAACGACAAGATTAGTCCCGATATAACACGCAATATATATATATTTTTGTTTTTAAAACAATATCATAAAAAAAGATGGTCGATAAATATTTATAAATTTGTGTTTTAAAAAAGATAATAAAAAGTATACGAGCAAAATAAGGAATATATTAGAAAAGTATTTTACACTGAGATTAATTCTTTTCTGCATATTAAAAAAGGAGACAACAACACAAAAAAAAAACATATAAAATCGGATTGTTTCTACTTTTAAGTTCCCATAAAAACAAGGAAATACTTTTAATTGTCTATAGCTCGATAACAAAGTTACCAGGCTCGTGTTTATAGAAATTATTTCTTTTTTTCATTATTTTAATCATATTAATATAATAAGCTTATGAAATTAAGTTTAAATTACCTGGAACAGCTTGTAAATAAATAAATAAATAAATAAATAAATACGAAAAAAGAGATAGGAAAAGCTTTAGAAAAAAAGAGTAAGTGTGGGAGTGGTGTTAGTAGATAACAAAAGGGGGAAGATTAGAAAGAGATAAAAGAAGAATCAACGAAGGACAGTCAATCTTCTTAAACGAAAAGATAAAATGAGATGAGATGAGAGGAAAAGATAGATAGTCTGAAGGATCTTCTACGTTGTGTTGAAGGAGAACAACTCGATTTCTAGTATCAAAGGGACTACCACTCTCCGATTACCTCGAAATGACGATAAGAGAGTAAAGCTGGGGTTTTTTTTGGGAGGAGGAGGGGTGTGGAAGGTGGAAAAGAAAAATATCCGTGTTGATGTGATGATGCTTATCGGTAAAAAAAAATTGTGTATATATAAATACGTGTGTATCCCTCTTAATATATTTATTTACTCATTTATTTATTTATTTATTTATATATGTTATATATATATATATATTTAATGTTGTTCTTATACTGATGAACTTACCGCCATTGTGTTTCGACGATGTGTATTGCCATCGAGGATGCACATAACCGCGTAGATGTCGTAGGTCGTAGAAAAGAAGGTCGTTGTTTCTATCCCTTTTTAACCTTCCTTCTTTTTTCCCCTATTTATTTATTCTTTCTCTTTCTTCGTGCATATCTGCCCTTTTTCTCTTTCCATATATATATATATATATCTCTCTCTTTCTATCCTTTCTTATTCCTTTTGTCTCTCTCCCTTTCTCTCTCTTTCACACTCTCTCTCTCTTTCTCTCTCTCTCTCTCTCTCTCTCTCTCTTATTCTTACTCTCTTTTCCATAGTTTTGCCCTCACTCCCCCTCTCTCATTCTTTTTCATAGTCGATCGTAAAACCAACTTACTTTTAACTCCACCTCCTCATCCTCCTCCTCCTCCACTTATTTTCCGTAAGAAGTCGTAAAAAGGGGAGGGTTGGTGGTGTAAGTCGCGATAAAAAAAAAAAAAAATAGAATCAGAGAGATAGACACAGAGAAAGATAGAGATAAGAAATGAGGGGGTTGGTATTGATAGAAAGAGAAGGATAAGAAGTGAAAGAGAGACAAATATAAGAAAGGGAGAAAGAGAGAGAGAGAGTCGTAGATCTGCCTAAGTTTGGGCCCTTCTCGCTCACACTGGGCACCCTTCTTTGTACTCCGTACTCCACACGTGAATCCATCATCGCTCCCGAGTGTCAACAACGAGTAGGCAGCATCTGCACACAGACAAACATTCCAACATAACACCCCCTTTCTTATCATCAGTAGCATTATTGTCATCGTCATCGTTTATCGGTTATCTTATATATTTTTATCATTGGTGTGTGGTGGTGGCTACTTTTTATATATATATATATATATATATGTATATATATTTTTGTTTGTTTGTTTATTTATTTATTATCATTTCATCGTTGTATTTATTAATCATCATATATATTCGGTCATTATATTTTATCCTCATCGATTTATAAAGATCGGTCATATCGTTATTTTATCATCGTTATTATTATTATTATTATTA
>NW_014569771.1:221222-222786 GCF_001313835.1 Polistes canadensis | reverse complement strand
TTTTTTTTTGTTATATTTAGTTTTTTATTCGTTTTTCTCTCCTCTCATCGTCCTCGTGATTATTATATATATCGCTTATTATATCTTATTTTCTCTCTTTTTTTTTCTCGATCCGATATATATATACATATATATATATATATATATATATATATATATATATGTATATATATCCGTGTTATCGAGAATTTTATTTACGGCTCTATCATCCGGTGTGAAGATATTGTTCTTGTTGGATGTTGTTTCTGTTGTTGTTGTAGTTGTAGTTGTTTTGTTTCTGAATACTGCGATTCTCCCCGTTTCCTGTTTTGTATTAATTTGTTTTATTGTATTATAATCAATGTTGTTGTTGTGGGGGTAATTTTTGTAGTAGTAAGTAGGAGTAGTAGTTGTTATAGTTGTTGTTGTTGTTGTTGTTGGTTGTAGTTGTTGTATCTGAACATTTATCGGGCCATCTTCATATCCGGAAATGTCGTTTGGTGCCGGTGTAATAATATTTACTTTGATTTGTTTTGTTTAACATCTATCAGGGAGGGTGGTGGTGGTGGTCGTGTCTCGGCCTTGGTAGAAGAGCAGCCCATTTCTCTTGATCGGGCCGTTTATGTCGGCGTGCATTAGAAGCGAGACGAGAGATCGATTATTAGGCGTTAACGTGGGCAATTTATTACACACTATATTGAATAATAACGTTTTTTTTGGTAATATGTGTGTATTTTTAATAGATATCTATCTGTGCTCGTGGATAAAATATGTCAAATTCCTATACGGGTTGTGTTCATTCAAATGTATAATATTATATACATATATATATATATACACATAGAAAGAGAGAGAGAGAGAGACATATATGTATATATAATATGTGTATTTTATATATCATTTTGTATTATTTTATATTTTTTATTTACATATTCTTTTTCGTTGTCCCCTATGTTGGTGATGTACCATTATCCAATACCCTTGCACTGTTTTTCACTTACTCGTATTACTTACACTTATGTGTGTATATATATATATATATATTTTTTTTATTATTTTGAAGGGTAGCGGTGGTAGATCGAATGTTTGTCTGTTTTTGAGTGCACTGGTAGCCCTTTCGAGAGCGACGAACGCGAATAGTGAGAGGCGGGTTTTTTTTTTGTATTCAAAGATTGACTTTGAGACGTATACACGTATTGTCCGTATATGTTATGTATGTAATGTAGTATTTTTTTTTTATTTTGATCTTTCTCTCTCTCTTTCTCTCTCTCTCTTTCTGTATAAATATAAATGAATAAATAAATATATAAGATTCGTGAAAAAATTGGGCCATTGGGTTGGACCGGACCGGGGATTCGAACCCGGGTGTCTTCCGTTTTCTGGATGACTACTACTCTCTTTTAAACCTTTCAGCTTATCCAGTCCCTTCGGTCAACTTCCCCACGAATTTGTACTTTTATTTTGAATAAATATGTATTCGAGATATTAAATATATTTTTGTTTATATAAAATTCACTAAATTGCAGTATTAGATTATTCGGCTTTTTAAAAATATGGAGTGGCAACATTTATTGGAGCCACTTAA
>NW_014569771.1:208411-221054 GCF_001313835.1 Polistes canadensis | reverse complement strand
TCTGAAAATTTACCTCATGTGGTAGGCTATTGTTTTGAAAGCGGATGTGAAAGTAAAACAATAGAAATAAATTTTAATAAATCTTATTTATCATTCAACTCTTAATATTTGTTAAAAAAAAAAAAAGAATATATATATTATTTTTCTTATTTCATTTTTTTTTTTTTTATTAACATGAGTTAACTCGTGACAGGTCCCCAAAGTTTTAAGATTACACAAGAAAACAGAAAAACAAATGTGATGTTTAAAAAAATAAAAAAGAACGTAGAGAAAGAGAAAGAGAGAGAGAGAGAGAGAGAAGCTTTTTTATGGCAGATCTACGGCGTATAACGTGTAATGTATATCAAATGTATAATACAATACACATATTTACATAGAAATGTATACATAGTATGCATGAAAGGTATATATAAATATTAAATTATTTGATTCCTGACATTATTATATATTCGTGCATGAATCCTATGGATTCGTTCGTATTTGTATAACACCAGTGATAAAACATGTTCAAACCTACACATGACATGCAATTGTTAAATTTATTTAATAAATCCTTATGTGTTTAATTGAATTATTTTAGAGACGTGGGTTGGGTCTTCAAACTGCATCCCACGGAATTTTTTCTCATAAAGGTTTCACGAATTTTTCTATACGTATATTAAATTGTAAATAATATAATTATGATTAAAATTATATCATTTTTGTGAAAAGATATTTTTTTTGTTCCTACGCGTATCCTTGAATTTTTGTAAATATTTCATTTTGTTTTGTATGTGTGTGAGAGAGAGAGAGAGAGAGAGAGAAAGGGTCTTATAAAATATTTTATACTTTAATAAGAGCTCCATTAATCGGAAAAGTTTGAAGACCAAGTTTGTTCTGTGTGTTTGGTTTGCAGTCACGGACGTTCAAAGAAATTGTGTACAGAAGGTTTAAAAAAAAGTGTTTCCTGAAAAATTTGTTAAATGTAACCAAACATGTTTTATCACTATAAATTTTCATTAGTATTCGTACGAAATCGTGACTGGTCAATTTTTTTTTTTCAAAGTCCTTCTTTCCCCTTTCTCTTTGTTTTTTCCTATTTCTTTTTTTTTTTCGTTTCGTTTTATTTGTATTTCTTTTTCCTTTGTTATAATAGAGAGAGTTTTTGAATTTACGAAAAATATCGTATTTTTATTCGCGATCGTGTCTCACGCGTGCGTTGTTCGTTTTTGATAAATTTTTTATTACACAAAAGCGTGTTAAGCTGATTACTATTGTTGTGAAAAAGTTGATCTTTCAGATATAAATAACAATAAAAAATGAAATATGTGTAAAATTATTTGTTGGTATTTAATTAAATCAGTTCTCATTGATCAAACCGAGATTAATTCCATTGAAAAAATGTTTATTTTTTTTTTTTGTTAATTTTAATATATTAAATTACTTGATTAATGTTGATAACATAACATATCATTGACAATTAACTTTAACATAAACTAAATGACACAAAAAAAAGAAAGCAATACACATAATATCACCAATTTGTCTAAATTATATTTTATGAATGGTTTTAATCGAATCGACCAACGAAGCAACTCAATTTTCTATTAAAAAAAAAAATAATAAAACAAATTCACAATTGAACGAAAAACTTTGTCTATTGTAAAAATAAAAAGTTTCATGAATTTCGTTTAATCACTTTCATATAATCGTCCAGTATATAATATAATTTTAAAAGATAAAGAGAGAGAGAGAGAGAGAAAATTTAGAAAAAGGAAGTAACACAAAAGATAGAAAAAGAGAAAGATAGAAAACTTGATAGAAGTAGTTATTTTAAATGTTGTTGCAACTTTGTCAAGCAACTGCATTTACTTGTCCGGTTTTATAACAGCTTATTAGCAACGTGAAACATCAACTCCTCGGTAACGTAGCATGTTAGGTGTCATGTAACTAACAATAAGTTTACTTTCAACGTTGTTATATTGCTTGCGTATGGTTTAAATCTAAAGTTGTATCACTTTGATAATAAAGCAAACAATTTCGTATTACCGAGTTGATGATGCTAAGAGAACAGAAAAAAAGAGTATAATAGAGAAAGAGAAAAAGAAAGAGAGTTGTGGTGCACACGACAATAAATTGATTTTATCAACATCCGTTTGAAACTTTAGTTCCACGTAAATGTTAATTAATTAGTAAGTAAGTAAGTAAGGAAGTAGAGTACGTTCTCAACAAATTTTTAAATCTACAACACGACACGTTAGTTTCTTTTAAACACATTTTTGCAAACGTTAAAGATTGTAATTACTTTAAATTGAATTCGATAACAGAGATGGGTGGATAACACATTCGTCTTAATGTTTTCATTACTTTTTTTTTTTTAATTTTCTTTTATTTTTTTTTTTTTATCAAGAAAACGAAAAAAAAGAAATATTTTGCATAGTTTTTAAGTATATTTTATTCATATACTATTTTATATAATCTTTTAGCAATATGACACATTTTTTTTTTTTATTGTTATTTCTAGTAAGTAAATATTTTAATTATTTAATATATTTTCATTCATTTTTGCCAAAACAAAATTTGGATCATTTATTATTATTTTTAAATAAATATAAACAAATAAAATAAAAATAATCAAAAGAATTTAAAAACATATCTATATATAATCATAGATTTAAATAATATTTTATTAATAAAATTAGGTCAAAATATATATTATAATAATTTCCATCTCTGTTCGTCGTGACGTAATATGTATATAAAAAAAAAAGAAAAAAAGAAAAAAGAGAAAAAGAAAGAAGGGACGCAAGAGATAAAATATGCATGAGATATGATAAGTTTGAAAGATATTTTCAACGCGAGGAAATAATAATACGGAATTAAAATGAACGCATGCGGATAAAGGGAATATGAAGAAGATAGCTGCGAGAAGGTGAGGGTGGGTGCGGGAAAGAAAGATTTTTTTTCTCGATCGCGAACGATGGATCATAAATTTACGAATTCTGTCGGTCGGCTTTGGGCGAATTTTCATGGGTAATATTTTCAGTGTAAACGTATGAATGTATGCGTATATTAGGATGATTCTTATTTGCAATTTGATGAAAATAATGCACCATCCCTGTCTAACCCTAATTTAACTGGAAATAAATTAAAAAAAAAAAATAATAATCAACTTTAAATTTAAATTATTTATTTTAATATTAAAACACACATGTTCGCAAGGACGCATATACTTTTATATTAAAAATATATATTTTATATTTAAGTAGAAACGGCGTGTGTAAAAATATTTTGAGTTATTTATAAAAGAAAAAAAAAAGAACTTTTAATTAAACGGAAATCTTTTATATATTTGAGGTAAATTTTTCTATTGAATATTTTTATGAATTAATATTTCATATTATCGATATTCCAAAAATTGTTACTGTCACATTTTTGAGGTTTTACCCATCAATATTCACCGATGCACAATATTGTTTTGTTAATCTACATGCATTTGCTTAAAAATTGCAAAAAAAAAAAACAACAAAATAGAAATATAAATGAAATCATAAAAGAGTTCTATAAAATGATATCAAAAGGTATTCGAAAAACAGTTCAGTTATTAAAATATAAAAAAAATTTATGCTCGCATGTAAGACAAAGAGTTGAAATTTGAAAATCTCTTTTTTTCTTTTTATTTATTTCGAGTTTGAATTAAACGGAAACGTTTTGTCGAAAATTTCTCAAAAAAAAGTCAAATGACAAGCACCCTTCAGTGTAAATATATAAATATGTATATATAGTATATATATTATATATATTTGTGTACGCGTCTTATTCTCCTTGTGTAAACTTCGATTATGATGAAGTATTAAATTAAATGAAAACATGAAATGGTATTTTAAAGGGATATAAATGCAGTAATTTAATGATAATCTGTAATCATAAGTGTATGAGTCTGACAACATAACATGTGTCGGTAGTTGTGACAGTTAAAAAATTGGAAAAATAAATTTTTGATTTACTTTATAATAGATATAAATTTGAAGAATAATTCACATATTTTTCCAATATAATATTGGCACAAATAATAAAACAAATGTCACAGATGTTATTGTTATTAGTATTTTGGTCAGTCATTCGAAAAATGAAATGAACACATAGGTATTCGTTATTTATTATCAAAATTACAATGAAAAGAACGTTATTGGCTTTGTCGTAAGATTCATTGTTATTATTGTTGGATCCAAAGTAAGTTAATTAACAAAAATTAATTGAATCGTTTGATATACGATTATCAAATGTGTAGAAAATATGTTCGTGTACGAGTTTTTTTCTTTTTTTTTTTATTATTTCTTTCCAAAGTAATTTGATAGTGATTGAAAATTTAATTTCAAGTTGAATTCTTTTCTTTCTTTCTTTCTTTCTTTCCTTTTTCGAACGTTTGATCTCTTTTTAATTTTTTATTGTAAAAAATTCTTTCGTGTGTCTAAAATATCGATGATAAAATACGAGAAGTTACAGACGGAACGACGAGTGAATAAAAAATGCGTAAATGTTATTTTTTGGGAACATAAAAAAATCTTGTTCGCAGAAGAAAGGGTGAAAAAATAATTTGCAATAGTATTATTTGATCGAGATTTGAATTCGAAAAGAAAATGTCGATTAAGTTAAATATGAAATGATTTGTTAATTGTAAGAAATGGTTGTTCTTTGTGTTTTGTTCTCTTTTTTTTTTTATTTTTTATTTTTATTTGACGACGATTGGTGAATAACTGAAAAAAAAAAAAAAAATATATAAATCCGTTTTCGTAAATGAATTTTTAATCTTTTGAACTGTAATACTTACCCCATACACACCGTTAGTATACATCTTACATTTCAAAAGTACTTTATGATCTCATAATGTTTCAAGGAAAACAACCAACGCTTTGTTACTGATTAAGCGGAATAATAGCTTTATAGGGGAGACAAGTATGCTTCTTATGTTAAAGTACGCGAAGCCAACGTTCAAGCGAGTTATCGAGTTATCCGGCAGTAAAATTCATTGGATACGAAAGAGATTTTAATCGGCGTGACTGAAAGATTAAAATCATGATCGTAAATACGCTAATTAATCGTTTATCGAATTGAACGGAAACGTAATGGTGTGAAAAATTATAAAAAGAAAAAGAAAGTAAAGAAAATAAAAAAAAAACTGACAACACAAAAGAATCATTATGAAAACGAGCGAATACTTAACGAAGTTTAAATGTTTTGTGTTTTGAATATTAATAAAAAGAAAAATGTATGTCTACCCAATGAAAAAAGACGCTGAACTGTAAAAATTAAGTTGCTGAAGAAGTCCCAATAAAGGGACGAAACGTCCAACTTAGTTAAATTAAGTTCTACTTCTTTTTTATGTCCTAGTTCCCTGTGATACCTTATCATTAAGAATTATGAAAAATATTTATATATCTAAATCATTGATTAACTTAATTTTACGTAAGCACAAAAATTAACTTCACAACATATTTGATTTATCTTACAATTGTTTCATCATTCTATATTTCGAAATGAATTATCTATTTTATCTAAGGTGTGACTTCAATTTTGCAATAGAAATATATACAGAAGTTGAGTGAGATCTTGTCTGTTCTAAATACAATAATCACGGTTGGTCTGGTATATTTCAATACTGAGAGAGAATATGTTATGAGCATTTCTGTGAAATCAGAAACACCGCACTCATGTCGACGAGTCAAGAAGGTTAATTAACAACATAGCGAATAGTACTGGAAATGGTAACACTATTCGAAAGACAAAGCTCTTGTTCTCGAAAGAATCTGGATCAGTAAAAGCAAGCAACGAATGAAGAAGAAGAAGAAGAAGAAGGAAACCTCGTTAACATCAATTTGAAACCATATACTGGAGATAATTTTTATTTGTTCTTCTTTTTTTATCTATAATATTATTTAATATAATATAAATGAGATGATGATACCCTTCTGGTTAGATACAAAAATTACACAATTTTTCTAGTAATCTAATTATTTGATATATATTTATATGTAATTTATTCCAGCATTTATTAGATTAACTGCAATAACACGTTTTACGAGTGAAAATAAGCAAAACTTGTTATCTGAAGTTCAATTAGAAACAATTTATTACGAAGTTAGAAATAAATGATATTGAAATAGTTAAGAACAAATTTAACAGACCAATGAACAGGTCACTGAGCAATACCCATTCAAACATTACACCGAAATTCACGTTTTGAAAGTTTCTTTATTGGATGAAATATGGATTTTATTGTGAATTCGTACATTACAATAATGAGAAATAATAATTATGTCACATTTTCAATATTCAGAAGTAAAACAACGATGAAGTAAAGGTTTTTTAAAAAACTATTAAAATTAAAATAAAATAAACGTGAACACATAATAATATATGAGTCCATAACACTCAAATGGTTAAATAAATAAAGACCGATGTGGCATTATTATTATTTAAGAAAATCTTTTGTTACCTATTTCAATTTCATTTTTACTTCTAACTTTATAATAAAGCGTTTTTCTTTTTTTTTGACTAAACTTCAAATAATTTTTTCTTATTTTTACTAGCAGAAAATAATTCAACAGTCTGACTGGAACATTTCGAGACGTATCGTACAACAATGCTTGAAATTTTACATGCTAAAATAAGTCACAAGAAAGAAAAAAAAAGTAAAAATTTGTCGTTTGAAGTCCTTATTCCGAGAAAATTGTTTAACGAAATTCAAAAATGAAATATCTTCTCTTCTACAAACAAATATTTATAATAATCATGAAAGGAATCTCTGCTATGTACATTTTATCCTTCTGTCTGGATGCTGAAGATTTGAAAATTGTTATTTCTAATACACAGATTGCTGGTGTTGCTTTATTGTCACAGATCAACTGATGGAAACAGACTAAACGTAGGAAAAACAAAAAGTCGTATGATTGAAGACAAAATGTAAATAATTTTAAAGACAATAAATACGAAAACGTAAACATAATAAATTGTTTATAACAGATAGGTTTTCGGAGAGGTAATTCAATGTATACGTAAAACGCGAAACATTTTGAAAAACGAGATATTAATACGTTAACTGCCGTGTGGTCACCGGTGGCCTCAATACGATCGTTAGTAAAAATGCATAATCAGAGTAAATATCGATTCTGATAAATTTTTAAATAATATCATTGTTTTTATAAGAGTTTGAAGAAAATAATGATATACAGAGTATGCAAAAATAATTTTTGTATTACAAGGAAAATTAATTAGGAGTTACTTGTTTCCATAATACAATTGAATTTACAATACGAGTACTTGTTGAAAACTATCTATTTTCAGATTCTTCCAAACAAAGGATACAATTTCGAAGAAAATATAAAATAGACAAATTTGAAGAAAATATCAAAAAATCCGTCGAACGTTTTTCGAATGGGTTTGTGATTATTATAAGCTGAGTAAAGATAACATATTTTGTCGTGAAAATTGGTCCCTTTTAGTCTTTGTATGTGTCCTCTGCAAATAGAATTTATCCTAATAAAATTAATAATTATATTAGTATTAATACTATTATACTAGTATATGTATATATATGTATATATATATGTATATACTATTAATACTAATACTAATAATATTAAAAAATAATTTTATTAGGAATTTAATTTTATTATAATTTATTATCAGGAATTATTAAATATTAGTTGCTAGAAATTTCTCAATCTTATCCATATTTAAAAGAGGAACAAATAATCATAAAATGGTCTACAGCGCCTCGACGGTCACCGGTGACCTCTCATCATAAAAAATAAACAAAATACAATAATACAAGGGCGTTTATCAGTTGTAACAACAAAAATTTCAACAAAATATATGTGTATGTGTGTGCATCCGATAATAGAAAAGAATCTATAGTAGAAAATAGAAAATCGATAGTAGAAAAATCACGTATAAAAAGTGCCCCAACAATCAACGTGTTAAATAAGAAAAATTGTTTTTTCTTTTCTTTCTTTCTTTCTGATTTATTTTTACAAGTAGAAACATCCCCCTTTTTTCCCGGTTGTATCGTCGCCCAAGTGTATACATTCAAGTGGAACGTATATTGCTACGTACGTGTCGAAAATGCGAACTTGATCAAAGAATGCAACAGTTTCTCGGCACCCCAAAGAAAAAAGGGGTTGCTTGTTTATCAACAACGACGAGGGATATTCTTTGGGGAAAATTCGAAGGGATAAAAAGCGACGTCTGATCGCAAACGTGGATAGAATAACAAAATTTCACGAGCTAGAGTTATAAAGTAATGGTTTAGTGTTTTTTTTTTTTTTTTCCTTTTCAAATTTACAATGAAGCTTTCGTTTATACATTCTTTATACACGCGTGCAATAATAATAATAATATACAGAGTGAGTCAAAGTAACCTTTTTTCACGGATATACAATATTTTTTGATAAATCAAATAATAAAATGTATATAATAAAATAATAATGTATGATCAATATTCATTTTTTTTTTTTATTTTCTATATGACAAACAATTAGAATCAAATATTTATACAAAACATTTATAATAATAATGATCATTCTAACGCAGGAAATACGTATAAAAAAAAATTAAATAAAAAATACATCATATAAACAATAGAAATTAATAAAAATCGTATTCCTTTCTCTTAAAAAAAAAAAAAAAAGGGGGAAAAAAAAAAAGAAAAGAACTGTAAATAAAACATCCGAGGTTTCTTGAGAACGTGCATAAAACGCGATATCATAAATATTTGGAATATCGAATACGATAAAATTGCAACGATCGTATGAGATAAAGTTTAAAGGTTTGAAAAGTAAAATACATTTATCAGAATGGCTATATTCGAAAATTGGAGTGGAATCACACCGAAAATGGAACGCTACATCAATTCCCCCCTATCCAGAAATTGTCTCCTTTGGGCCGTGTCGTTTTAAAAGATACGTTTTCTATGTTCAGATATAATGGCAAGAGAAAAACGAATTGGGTATCTGGAAAAAGGGGTTTTTAAGCGTAGATATAACTTTTCTCGTAGAATAGAAAATCGGAGATTCGATTGAGAAACGAGAAACTTCAGTCTATTTTAATCGAATTTAATGTAAAAACTTCAAAACTTTCTTTTTACTATCAAAAGAAATTTTTCTCTTTTTTTTTTATATTTTTTTATATTTTTTTTTATTCTTTTTCATTTCTTCCTAATTTTTTTAATTCATTCATTTCTTTGAAATCATTTCTCTTTCTCTTTTTTTTTTTTTTTTATTTTTTTTATTTTTTTTTTTATTTCATTATTACGAGAATTAATTCAATTTTAGACGTTAAAGTTAATTTCGTATGAAAGGTAGTTTTCTGGGATAAAACATTGGTAGAAATTATACGATTCTATGTTTTCATTCCCATCTGTGGTGCTTCAAAGGAATTATATTCTTCTTATTTAATTATTCTAGGGAATTGTGTATGTGTGTGTGTGTGCTGTTTTAATATAAATTAAAAGAAAAAGAAATATTCACTGGTGAAGGTAGACCGAGCATCATTAATTATTTAAATTTCGGAAATAAAATTTTCATTTCATACTCGTGGTCGGTAATGTGAGGTGATATTTACATATAAATAAACAAGTAGTAGAAATAATAAAAAATTTATATTATTTCTAAAAATAAATTCGATGGAAATCGATGAAGTCTAAAATTTCTATTTTAACAGAAAATTTACATAAAATATGAGATAAAAATATTCTTCTTCTCTCCTATATATTTTCTATATATGTTTCGATTCATTGAATTCATAAAATAATAATATAGAATATTATGAATGCAAAATAATATCAAATTAGTATTAAAATAATTAGTTTCTATTACTTTCAATTTGACAGCGGTTGTTTTAATTAATTATTTAACCGAGAAGTTCATTCCGATTGAATCAGAAAAAAAATTCTAAGACAATACTTATATTTATAAATTAGGATTAAACTTTTCAGGTAACCGAAAAAGAAATATATTGCGATCTACACATGGTTGTTCGAAATGTTCGTGCTGATTTTTAGACAAAATTTAAAAGGCCAATACTTTAATGATATATTGGGTTAGGGAAAAAGTTTCTTCGTATTTTCTCATTAAATGACTTTCGGATTCTAATCTTATAATATTAATCGAATCTGGTAATACATACTTGCACGTACATATTTATAAAGTTTAAATATCAGAGCAATTAAAAAAAACTTTGCGATATTGAATCTCAAAAATGAATGAAAATGAAGACAAAATTCGATATGTCGTGAAATTTATTCATTGAACGAGAAAAAAACTGACTCAGAGTGGTCAAAAAATATGTGATATTTATGGATACGATGCAATAAAGTTGCTTTAAACATTTTCACACCTTACTTTAATCTACTAATCGCTGGTAAAATCGATAAAACGATAAAAAACATTGAATTAGATTATAACACGTTATAGCAATTACGATATCGGTCAGGAATTAAAAAGGTCAATCAGTAAACAATTAAAAAATGAAGAATTTTTATTCCCAATCCAATATTCATAAATCGGGTACGAATTTTCGTGAAAAATCTAATAAGTTTAATTTCATTTAACCATAAACAGAGAAAGAGGAAATATATAAATCAATATAAATAATTAAATTGACATAATATTCATTTTAAGGTCCAATTATAGTGTCCTTTAAATTAATTCTAGAAAAAAAAAAATAAAATAAGAAAAAAACAAAATGTTATTGTATAAGTTTTAATTGGGATGTATAACATCAGAAATTGTTGAAAATCTAAACCATGCTTTTAGTCAAGAGACAATTAGAGTAGGTACGATTGCAATATTCTTGCTTCCAACTATTTCTCGATGAAAACGAAAACTTTGAGGGTAAGAAAGGTCAGGAACGTCCACTAACTATCGACAATAACGATTTAATGGCCATTATAACAGCGAACCTTACATAAAACAACTCCGAGAACTTGTTGAAGAACTCTGTGGTTATCATTCAATAGTATAATATTTTAATTTAATAAATAAATAATATATATTTAAAAACACATTAATTTTTTACACCTACCCGAACTATTCTTTTAAATTTAAATATTGATATACTTAGTTACATACTCATTAATTCAATCATTAAACAAATAATCTAATTATTTATTTTAATTGCTTCGAGAGAATACCGAAAACACATTTGATGTTTTATTACCAGCAAAATAAAATAAAAGAATAAATCTAACGGATAAATATTCATCGTAAAAATTTCTCTCTCTCTCTCTCTCCAAAAGAATACAAAAAATTCGTGTATCTAATAATGGCAGGCATCCGATAATATTTTATCAAAAAAAAAAAAAAAAAAAAAAATAAATTTTAATTATTAATTTTATTTAAAAGAATGTATCTCTCCAAAGAGATTAATAACTCGAATCTAAATTTACAAAATATTTATTCATAAAATATAAAATATTATTATATATTTATTTCATATATATATTCCAAAATATGAACCCATTAACAAAATGCAAACCTAATTTAATTCATAAAACATGTTTAAAAGGTGCATATATTAAACATCTTTTAAATCTATCATCTACACGTTTCCATTACATTTATCTTCAATTATTCAAAACACATATAAATAGTACTAACCTTAAAAAAAAAAAAAAAAAAAAAAAAATAAAATGAACAACTGTCCAAATAAGTATTGCAAATTCATAAATAATTTTCAATTGAACGTTGAACGCGTATAAGAGATAAAATTTGTAATATTTGACCGAGTTTTTAGTACACACAACACATAACTGTTTCGACGTCAAATCATTCTGGAGTACTTTTCTCGGGGCTAAACATGAAAAGAACATTTCCCCATTCGATCGAGAGGTTCGATCGTGCCACTTCCCACGATGTAAATGTGAAAATGCGAGAAGAAAGTGGAGAGAAAAATAAGAGAAAAAGAAAAAAGAAAAAGAGAAGAAAAGAAAAAAGATGGGAACGGGAAGGGTAGGGAGGGGCAGGGAAGGGAAGGAAAATTCTTTCTAGGAATGACTGTAACGAAATGCTCAAAGACGACTTTATTTCCTAGCACTCGTAACCTCTTTGAATGTAGGCGTCGATCCTCCTCTTTTACCATTGTTTCATCTGAACAGGTTCCTTCCATGTCTCTAGAGAGAATCCCTACCATTACTAGTTCTTTCTTCGTTCCGTTTTCAACTTTCTATCTTTACATACTAATGCTATTCACCTCGACTGGCTACTTTAATGCATAAAGAAAAAACCTATGTAAGTACTCTCTGCACTTTTATTTCTTTCCTTTTCTTTCCTTTTCTTTCTTTTTATCTTTATCTCTATCTCTATCTCTATTTATCTATTTATCCATCTACCTATTTTTCTTTCTATCTATCTATTCCACATCTATTCCTCTCTCTCTCTCTCTGTTTCTGTTTCTCTCGAACAGTTGTGAATTGTTTTTCTTCCTGATGTTGTTACAAGGTTAAAATCATATTTTTGGCACAGGAAGTAACCATATGGTCTGTTGAATTTTTGTTATAATAATAATATTATTATTATTATTATTATTTTGTGAATTTTTCTAGTGTGATTCTTCTTTTATAATTTATTATTATGTATTTTATTATAAACCTCTGTTTTTTTTTGCG
>NW_014569771.1:204731-208285 GCF_001313835.1 Polistes canadensis | reverse complement strand
GTAAAATGAAAAAAAAAAAACCGATAAAAGTTAGGAAAATATTGGATATATATTTTTTTTATAAATAAATAATAATCATATGGAAAATTTTATTTTTACTTTTTTTATTTATTATTTATTTCTCTCTAAAAAAAAAAAAAAGGGATAATAAATTTAAGATGTTTCAAATTTGTCTTGATATATTTTATGACTTTTGGATAGGTGAGGACAAAAATACAATCCACTTAAAGAAACGTCGATGGTTTTTCACGTATCATAGAAAATATGACTTTCGAATAAGTTTTCTTTTTTTTTTTTTTTTATCAACGGCCAACACATCAATTCCCTCAAATCGAATATATTTTCTTTCTAAGAAATTTATTCCTATCGTAAAAAAGGAATGGAAATAGTTAGGTTAGCAGTTTAAGGTGACTCACCCTTTATATGGGGTGTCGTCTTATCTTAAACTTAACAACGTGTCAAAATATTTTCGTTTAATGTTATTGATGATACAAAAATAATGTCTCAAGTTAAAATTTTGTCTTCCCGACGAATAACGTGACTTAGAACATTTTTTTTTTGTATTTCAGATATTTCGCGTGTTGTTTATTTTGGCATTCCATTAGAAACGGAAAATCAAAGTAAACATTTTCGTAACACTTTGATATTTTATTACCGTAAGAAGGGTGTAATAATACGATGCATGTGAACGATATATTTAATGAACGCCAATGACAAAATTAGTTTTCAATATTTCGGATAATTTTGATTTGAAAAATACGCCAGAGTTTAGATTGTCGATTTAAAATCAAAATTATTGCCATTATTTGTCATTTGATGACAAAACAGAAACTATTGGATAATAATCATTGCATAACAACTCAAAAAATAGCCGTGAAGTTGAATTTATATAATTCGATAATTCACGATCATTTAAAACGCTAATTATTAATGCGAAAAAAAATCTTTATTTTAATTACCATTAAAAAAAAAATAATTATATTATTTTCCAAATAACCCAATAATATTAAAATAAAGCTACTTAGATAAATTTAAAACGTTCCGTGCCATGTGTATCACCAGTAGTACATGTTCTTAATCTTCAGGCCATGTGTACCACCGGTGGTATACGCAATCATATTTATTTAATACGCTAAATATCAAATGGCTTGAACAATAAATCAGACAAAAATGGCTTGGCATGGAACGTATTAAAATAATAATAATAACAATAATAAAATATTCCGTGCAATTAGTGTTCATTTTATTTTCTTCAATCCCACAAATTAAATTACCAACAAATTAAAAAAATTAAATTAAATTTAAATTAAAAACAAATTAAAAAATAAGTCACAAAAAAAGAAATAAAAAACTAAGAGAGAGTAGTTTGAAACTTTCAAGGATACTTTTATGGTGTGAAGGAAGTAGTATCGATTCAAAAAGTAGTATAAGTAATTGGTGAAGAATCTGTAGCTCGGTAATAGTCAAAAGCTTCCTGGCATCGAAAAGAAAAAAAGGAGAAGAAAAAAGAAGAAGAAGAATAAGAAAGAAAACAGGGAATCTGGAGAAGCTTTCGTACGATGCCGATCACGTGCTTCATTGTCACTCTGCTACCGAAACGTATTTAGATTCCCGTAATGGAGGGCACGTGACTATTTTCGGAAACTTCCTTGACGGCTTGTTTCAAGACGTTCTGACATACATAGAATAGTACACAAAATAACATAGGAGTCTAATTACCTAATGATACGATCACAATGTTCTTGATGATTCCGTTAATGATCCTAATTTTTAATACACAAGAAATCTTGTCATATCACTCGACACGACTATTATTTATTCTTTCGTAAAATTATTAATAATCATTCGATGACCAATCACATTTAAGATCTTACATACCGTTTAAAAGCACCAAAAATACGATAAAAGAAACAAATTGTTGTTTTAGTAGGGATAATAGAAATTAATAAAAATAAATATAGTATACAATGCTTATTGGTATTTATACTTTATAACAAATATTATTTTATTTTGTATAAATTCACGTGATCGACAACACTAAGAAAACAAAGTTATTATATTTTCAGTAAATTTTGATCGATCTACAGAATTTAAAAAAAATATTCTTGTAAAATAAAGTTATAGTTATAGTGTGTCGAGCTGGAATTTTGAATTTTGGACAATTTTAGCAATTTATGGCAGTTTAAACAAAAGTATGCGTTTTACACATCATAAATTTGATACTTTAATTATTTTTCTAAAATTTTTAAATCAAAGTATCAACAAAATCTGGCTCAACAATTATAGAAAGAACGATTTCGAATATTTAGAAAAAAATCATATCAAAAAATATGAAAAACTGTATGAGTTATCATGCAAACCGTGGTAGAAAAAATTAGTTTCGAGAAAAACGCATTTAAAGTTTGAAGTATCTCAAACAAAAAACAACTATCTGCGTGCACTAAACTTTCGTCGGGCAGTCACATTTTCTACCCTAACTTTGGATCTATGGGGAATTTTTGTAATTGCGACTTTCACAGAAATAAACTTAAAACTATAGAAAACAACAATCTGTTACAAAAAAACAAAACTCGATTTTTGGAAAATTCTGGACGTATGTAAGGCCTTGAAAAGTGTAATAAATCGTTAGAGTATTGAATGTTTGTTTCAAGAAAAAACTTTTAAATCATTATCATGTTTTAAAAGTAATCGATGATCGTAAGAAATTTGACGTTAACAATTTTCAATGTACACCCTGTTAATAATATTCACGATACTACAGCAATTCAGTAACCTCAATTGATTTTATGTTCTGAATTCGAAGTGGTAGACCATAATTATCATAAGTGTACGCCCATATTTGGTTTAGGATAGTTTTCTATATTAGTAATTTGTTATAAGTTGTTGTGATTTTTTTCTGATCAGTTATTTAGTTTAATTTAACAGAAACAGAAAGTTTAAAGAAACTTTAGTTTTCTGTATTTTTCGTTTAAATTGTTCTATTATTTTTTTGCGTATATGCGTTTTGCATGGGAGTTATTTTGTCTAATTGTCTATTTGTGTATTCCAAGATATTGGATTGTTTTTTTTCTGCGGTAGGTTATATCGTTGTTTGATTTTACAGGAAGGTATGTTTTTCCTTCCGGTAGATAAAAGTGACGCGAGAGGATTTTGTAGAGTTGATATTTATTTTTCATGTTTTTAATCAATCTTCTATTTCAATAAAGTATTTTATTACAGTTTATTTGAAATTTCTTGTGGATTCTGATCAGAGATTAATATTGCCGTATCGTCGTCGAGCAAAAATTAACAGAAAACTTTGAAAGTAAAAAGTGCAAATAATTTGTTCCGAGTAATAACAATCTTATGATCGTATATACACATTTATTATTAAATATTTTCATTCAAACATTAATTAACTATTAGTCTTTACTAACAAAATAAACAAACAATATTTCTCAATAAAATTCAATTTATTCTAATCAAAATAAAACTAATTTCATTCTAGTCTCGTTTAATATTCACATTTCATTTATTATATCAAAAAATATATATATATATAAAATATTTCGTTT
>NW_014569771.1:196585-204707 GCF_001313835.1 Polistes canadensis | reverse complement strand
GTTAAAATTATTATACTAAAAATCATTCAAACTATGACTAACCTAGTCGATTACCAGTAAAATAAACATACAAATTGATCAAATAAAAATATACTATACTACAGATAATCATCTTACGTAATAATTGATCATTATATATTATTGCAATAACAAACCTGAGATCAAAAATTCGTGTAGCAATGAAACGTACTAACGATGAAAAGAAAACATTGATCCTTTCCGAGTAGAATGGATGTTCAATTATTCACTATCGTTTATTTCTACAAGATTGGATAAAGCTCGAGAGGCAAAAGGTACGAGGAGACCTTTTTGGGCTAGGAGCCTAAATAAATAATTCGATTCTCGCTTGATTTAAAAGCTACTCAAGATGGTTAGAAAGAGAGAGAAAGAAAAAGAAAAAGAGAAAAGACTGAACATATAGAAAAGTGGGCTGTCAGATTAGAAAAAGGAAATTTATTTTTTTATTACGAATGTAGTAAAGTTGAAGAAAGATACGAGACATGGCAGGGCATGAAATGATTGAAAATTTAACACCGCGTGTCATACATTATCGAGGAATACGTAGAAAAAGATGTATATATATATATATATATATATATATATATATATGTGTATATATATATATAGGTAGATTGTACGTACTCGCGCGCAAAATCGTTGGCTAGATATCGACCAGCAGCAAGCCAGGAAAGCGAGCAACAAGAGACGAATATTGAAGCTTCGCAGTGAAAGTAGTAGTGTAGTATGAACGTTCATAGTAATAGAATAGTAGTAATAAGAGGAATAATAGTAGTAGTTACGTTGATGAGAATATAATAGTAGCAGTAATAGTAGTAGTAGTAGTAGTAGTTGTATGTATGTATCTCTATAATATATTTATAAGCAGTAATAAAGGTGATAGTAATAATAATAATAATAATAGTAGTAGTAGTAGTAGTAGTAGTTGTAGTTGTAGTAGTAATAATAATAATGGTAATAGATGCAATAGTGTAGCATGTATGTGTGTTTGTATGTAGTTTCATTAATACATATAATAATATTCCATTGTAGTAATAATATTGATAGTAAATATAGAAGTAAGAGTAGATTGTTTAAATATGTGTATTTATAATAAATTTGTATAATATTGGTAGAAACAAATTAGTAGCAATATTATACACATATATATATATATAGTAATTTAACTAAATTAGTAATACATATATATATATATTATAATTTTATTGATATTACTAATATTATTAAAATTATAATATACTTATTAGTAGTAGAGTTAAATTGATAGTAATACAGTTAGTAGTAGAAATAAGAGTTGTAAATAATAATATTATAGTAATGATAGTAGTCGTGTGTAGTAGAGAATAAAATGGAATCGTAAAAGTCTATCGATTCACTACTGCTATCGATGTAGTCGCGCATTAACTTCAGAGTGCTCCGATACGTCGAAAATAAAACACCAACGGAAGTGACCCTGCTGTTCTTCCTATCGGCTGAACTCTCACTGATGTGTTCTACAATGCACATTTATGTATATATATGTATTTGTAAATGTAGATGTGTGTGTGTGTATACTCGGTAAGCCTGATTTCACGATCGATCGATTCACACATACACAGATAATATACCCCTTAGACAAATATCCAAGAGACGAACAGAGAGAAATAATCCTCTTGATAATCCGGAAAAACTTCCTTGTTTTTTTTTCTCTCTCTCTCTCTCTCTTTTTCTTTTTTTTATTATATCTTTAGTTAGATACCAAATATTTTATCGAACGAATACATTTTTAATACTTTCGTAAACAAGTTTCAAGCAGAATTGAAATAATTTATATGAAAATGTCGCGTATATATTCAATTGTATTCAATCGTAATAAAAAAACAATGTAAGAAAAAATCCATTCATTATTATTTATTATTTAATATTATATTTAAGGTAGTTTATATTTATTTAAATTTATATTGCGATTATTACTGTACTACTTTACAGTGATAATACACTAGTGGTGCACCTTTATGATTCCTTTGAATGTCCCTAACATTCTAAACTGATCAAATATTCTTTCTTTTCTGTGAAATCTGTTCTCAGATATATATTTATCATCCGTCAACACGATCAGTAATTTTCTAAATATTAAAATAATAAATTTATAATATATAATATTTATCACATCCGTCAACACGATCAGTAATTTTCTAAATATTAAAATAATAAATTTTCAAATTCTTTAAATATTCCGACAAAGGACAAAACGGACACCAATGTCGTGTAACCGGACAACATTGCGTTAAGTCTGTTTATGATAGTATGTTATTTTCTATCAAGGTTAGATGGTTAACAATCAAACTATTTATTTTTCTATCAAATTCATAAGATTTCTAATGATTATAATCGAAACGAGTATCCTAAAGATAACGCAAATCTTCAAAATGTAGATTGCACGCTAGATAGATATTATTTTTGATTCATGAGACTATTGTTGCATAGATAATAATAGGACAATGAGTAAAAGGAGTAAATTGCGTGCAGACTTTATGTAAAACAGAGAAATAGAAAGAAAGAGAGAGAGAGAGAGAGAGAGAGAGAGAGAGAGAGAGAGAGAGAGAGAGAGATCAAATTCTATCGGACAATGCAAAAGCGTATCGTTCAAATATCTTCTAACTTTCATTCGCTTGTCGAACTTCATTATCATCCCATAGTACAATAAAGCATTGGAAAGGAAATTTCAACTTAGTTTTCGTGTTCATTTCTTGTTGGTAAAGAATAAAAACAAAAAGAAAGAAAAAACATAAGTTTAGAAATAATATTAATTAGTTATTAGGAGTATACGAGAACCTGAAATAACGGGTATCCGAATTTTAGGTTTTTGTTAGGTTAGGTTTATGTTTGAGAGGAGTAGGAGTTGGAATTCTGAAAACTTCTTCACACGTAAACATATTCAATTTTCTATCTATTTTAAGATATTAACAAAAAATGTTATTTTATAGAATAGAAATAGTAGAATAATTTTATAATTTAAAAAAAAAAATATACTATTGTGCAATTAAAGTAAAACAAATTGACCAACAAGAAACTGAAAAAATTGTATTTGTAGTAGAAAATGTTAAACGATAATTTTAGAATAACAAAATGTCAAATTTGTATATAATCGTATACAAAAACTTTATATCATTATGAAATTATCATCTGACGAATTAATGTTTTCAAACATTAACAGTAACATTCATTAATACAAAATGATATGTAAATGTATAATTACACTATTTTATATAACAATCTGTATCATTGCACTATTTAACATGAGAATAATGAAACAGTTTGAAAATACTCATAGACCCATAAATGTCGACTGTCAAAAATTTACTAAAGTTTGCGGATATGCATAATTTTTTGTATACAATTTGGTAGTAGTTCATAATTCTGAGTTTTTTTACCATCTTTTTCTACCTTGCATTTCTAATATAAAGATAAATTTTCAATTTTAATTAATTATTTATTTCTTCGCATACTTTTTTCCAATATTCCAGTTTGATTAATTTGATAAATGAAAAGACGATACATTTATGTCATTTTATTGTTAAAATATAAGAAATCAGAATGAGTACTAGTAGAAGATGTACTGATGCTGCAAATTATGTTTGATGTTTTTGTTGTATACTGTGATCAGTTAATTGAACATTCTATCAAGCTAATTCATCTCCATTTAATGACAACAGAAGAGGAACTTTAGTCATAACTGGGGCCCAATTTAATTGGGTAATTGCACTAGTATAAAAAATAGAGTGTTCGCATAACTCTTTGCTTCTTCTATGTTGATTATTGCAATACTTTCTGTTTGGAATTCAATCCACAAATATTTTTAATTTTGCGAAATATCACAATATGTTGTTTTTTTTTTAAACACGATTGATTATAATATATATAAATAAATTTAAAAATAAATCTTGATTATATACTATTTTCAGTCCCTCACTTTTCAATTTGGGATTTGAGATACAATTGATAAGATCATTATTTTATCTAATTTCTACTAACATTTTTTCAAACAATAATTTTGTATAATAATATATCAGAAATGTTAGGCAATGTATTTAAATAAATGGTTTTTTTTTTTAATGGAAATTTTATTACCTAAAATCCCAATTTTTCAATATAAAATTTCGTTGCAAAGTTCAGACTATTATTTTTATTAGTATTTTTTTTTTGCATTTCAATTTTTTAACTCGTGATTCATCAGTATAATAAAAACATGTCGGAGTTATTTTACGCGAGAAATATCAAACCGCAAATCGATTTCCAATTAATAAATTAGGTCTCGATGTAACGGGGATAACAAAATATGTTTGTGCGCTGTCAAATATTTTCGATATTCTGATCAGAATCTAACAAAACTTCATGACCCAAAACCGATGCTTGCAATTTTAGGTACCCGCAGATTCTTTTTTATAATTAAATACATGCACTTTAGCGTAATTATTTGCAAAGGAATAAAAAGAAAAGAAAAGAAAAAAAAAAGAAAAAAAGAAAAGAAATATGAAAAGAAATATGAAAAGGTAAAAAGGAATGTGAAAAGCAAATACTCCGATGTAAACAATAATGTTTTAAGAGCAATTACACGGTTGCACGATTCAATAAAGACCACCAACCAACCACTACTACCACCACCACCATCATCCGGTTTATTTTCCAAGAGAGAACTCGAGCGCCAAGCAACGTGTGAGTTTCCGAGCAACGGTGATATAAATTTTACGAGACGCGTTTCGTTCGCGTCAACGGCGTCAGTCAGCACCCGTCAAACGAATTTCTCTAATCTTTCAATGACACAAGCGAAACAACTCTGTGTGCCCATCATCCTATAAACTTTTCCCCTAGATCTACTATTACTATTTATAGAGAATAACATAATCATATCTTTATCCTTTTCTCATAATATTTCATAAATAGAAAATAAAAGAACAAAAAAAAAACAAAAGAAACAAAAATACGAGGAGTTTATCTATCTTTCTTTCTCTCTCTCTCTCTCTCTCTCTCTCTCTCTCTCTCTCTCTCTATGGAAATTCATGACAAAATTTGTCAAAAGTCAATTAATTGTTTATCACGTCCAAAAATAAAATTATTAATAAATGTGTGTGTCGGGTTAGAATTTAGAACGTTATATTTCGATTTTAGTGAACGTTTCGTCCCTTAATTGAAACTTTTTCAGTAAATAAAATATATTACGACTTTAAAAATACATATTATTAAACATTTAATATATAGTTATTCGATATTACCTCGATCATTAAAGTTCAGAGTTTGTTATATATTATTTTACATAATAAAATTGTATTTAACATCTACAAATCGTTAAATTTAAACACGTAATCAAAACAATACTGATTCAATCTAGACTAGTGTCTAATAATCTCACTATCTTCACTATTATAGTACCCTCTATATTACTGAGTCCTATTGATGATAGTTAAACTTTAATATTTCGTTGTAAATGCTATTCAAATTATTTGTGTCTGTTCTGTAATTAATTGTATTGTTATTCGCTATGTGGTACATTTCACTGACTTTTCTTTTGTACCAATTGTCTTCTACACCTAAAATAGTTGCTTTGTCAAATTTACAGTTGTGTCATGTTTTAAAGTGATGTTCAACTAATGCAGTGGTATTATTTTTTTATGCATTAATGGGATTGCTAATATTTCTATGATGATGTATTCTTTTATTGAGTTTTTCTTTCGTTTGTCCTATATACGAGGTGTCTGTTCAAAAAGTGTCGCGAATTTTGAATTCCCTCAGGTTACGTATATTCGATTTTCAATATTTTTGTGGTGTTATGTTGGTACTTATGTCCTTTACTTATGCTGACAAGTTCGGCCACTTTGAACGTTCAGTTAATTTTTGATAGGTATTTTGCTTAGACGTGTTCTTCGATTTTTGCCTATTTTTAGGCTTTTGAACCATGAGAACGCCCATGAGCTCACACATTGTAGCTTGTGCGCGAATTTTTGGCCAAAAACAACACAATATTGATGCCACAGTCCCCTTTGTCCCCTTCAAAGTAATCCCCATCAGATTTTATACACTTATGGGAATGTTTTTTCCAATTTTCAAAGCACTTCAAAAAATCATTTTTAGTGATCTTGTTCAGTTCCGTGGCTTCGGTGCCATCTTTATCTCCTCAATCGTAGTATAGCGTCATCCTTTTATTGGATTTTTCAGTTTCGAGAACAAGAAAAAGTCACAAGGAGGCCAGATCTGGGAAATACGGAAAAATTCGTGCACAAGCAACGATGTGTGAGCAAGGGGCGTTATTATGATGCAAAAGCCTAAAAATAGGCAAAAAAAAATCGAAGACGTGCTAAAACACGTGTAAGCAAAATACCTGTCAAAAATTAACTGAACATTCAAAGTGGCCGAACTTGTCAGCATAAGTGAGAGACATGAGTACCAACATAACGTCACAAAAATATTGAAAATCAAATATACATAACCTGAGGGAATTCAAAATTTGCGATATTTTTTGAATATACCTCGTAACACTTGTCGCATTCACAGGATATTTTGTAAACTAAATTCGATTGATCTAACTTATCAACCTTATCCTTGTCAAAAATCTTAAAATCCCTTCGGTTAGATTTACATTTCGAGTATACCTTCTCCATCGTAAAATTGGATTTTGTTTTTATCGACTTTACGTGTTAACCTTTTTATGAGTCGTAAAAAAAGAAGGTGTTCTGTTACTATCAATGTAGATAAACAATTACATAAAAATATATAAAAAGGAGGATTAAATGCAATACTTCCAGTAGAAAACGTGCGAAAAGATAAAGTAACAAATTGGTCCATTTTTTTTCGGAGAACAAAGGAACGCTGTAAAAATTCCGGATGTGAAAGAATTCCGAAAATGTTCAAAATGCAATATAAATTTACGATTAACGTCAGATAAAAACTAATTCGTAGAATTTCCTATCAGAAGTGGAAACATTATTTGTACCGTTGTTATCTGAAACTAACACAGTGAATTTATTGTAATAAAATTGTTTAAACCGAAAATCTTTTTCTTTCCCCATCTGCATATATATGTTTATAATTGTTGAGAGATTTTCAATTGAAAACATTTTGTTTTATTTATAACAAAAATTCGGACCATAGATGGTTAAAGAAGAATTAGTAACAATATAATCCTTATTTTCCTTTTATGTTGCGTGAATTTTCGAAAATATTTGAACAGTGGAGAGCTTAGTATTTGCCACGGTGATATTCTTACAGCTAAAGTAAGCTTTGAAAAGTTGCCCCCTTTTTTTTTTTTTATCTTTTTCGTTTCTTCTGGGCCTTCTATTCCTGTCTCTCGGTGTGATTGGCGTCAGTTCGTAACTGTTAGAAACGGCAGCTTCGTATCTCTCTCTTTCTCTCTCGGTTCTACTTTAAAACGGGGTGCATATATCCCCACGGCAACCGGTAACATAAGTCTTCTCATGTATACCCCCACCCCCTTTTTTTTATTCTTATGCGCTTCAACATCACAAGACTCGAGGATCCCCGGCGTATAACAAATACACTTTATTCGTTTTCCGGAAAGCTTGTTTACCAAGTCCTTTCTGCCTAAAGCCAATCCTTACCTCGGCCTTCTCTTATCATACTTTTTCCGATTTCTTACCTATTTTTCTTTTTTATTTTTTGATTTATATTACGCAAGCTTGTTATATATATGAAAATATATGCAGTCTCTCTCAATATTTTTTGCCGCAAAATTTTACCACCACATTCTATTAACGATAGCAGAAAATAAATTTTAGTTGTTTTTTTAATTTTTGGCAATAAAATAAAAACAAAAATTAAAAGGAAAAATGTGTACGTTCGTTTAGCAAACGATTCGAACCCTTCAGCGAATAATTTGATCGTAAACTCAAATTTAGTATACGTAGACTAAAAACGTTTTACTCTTTGTGATTTTGGAATAAGATTTTGGTAAAAATTAATATGGTTATTCTGTAACAGATATATCCGTTTACAATTATCTCATTGATTGTAATATTCTTTTGAAGATTTTTTTAAAAATTAATATGGTTATTCTGTAACAGATATATCCGTTTACAATTATCATTGATTGTAATATTCTTTTGAAGATTTT
>NW_014569771.1:194009-195934 GCF_001313835.1 Polistes canadensis | reverse complement strand
AATTTCAATTATGATCTATGACGTTGTTTTGCCATCTATCAGGAGAAGTAAATATTCCTGATTTATAAAATTGTTTCTTTTTTTCTCTTTTTTTTTTTTTTTTTTGGAGAAAAAATATATTCAAAGGTCATTTTAACATTGCCGGAGCGTGCCAATTTGACTCATTTATACGATTTTATTGTTATATACCAGGTGTAGAAAGAATTAAACCGAATAATTTTTTGTATAAAAATTACACGTCTGTTGTTTGAAAATGATAAAAAATAATCTCATTTCTATTTATACATTTTTTCCCACCTCTCCGACAGTTTATGAATGCCACGTCAAAAAAAAAAACAACCAAGTTATTCTTTTGAAGCGAACCCAGTTATCATTCTCACCACTTTTGAATTTTTCGAGCCACTCGAAAACCTGTGTTTTACCAAGAGCATGTTAACCATAAGTTTTGATAAACATTTGATACGAATCTGCAGTAGTTTTTTTCAAATGATAACGCGGAAAACCAATGGTGTATCCGCAAATCGTAATTCGTAGGCACAAAACTCGACATGTGTTTAAGGTTATAGAAAAATATATACCGGTGTATGGAATTTGGGGTTGTTGTGCATTTAAAATCTTCGTCATCTGTTAAAGAGAGATGATTTTTTTTTTTTCGTTTGAAAAAGTATAGTTTTATATTAGTGTCTTTTTAACATACATAAAATAAGTATAAACATCTTGTAAAAAAACTTTAACATATAAAATATAATCTATGATTAGTTATAAAAATGTATAAATTTCATCATAGTGTTTAACATGGATAAATACACACATCTCATCTTTGGTTATATTGTATATTATATTTTATAGATATTCTATATTTTATTTAGATTATATTAATATTATATAATATAACAATTTACCAAATGTTTTTTATAGAAAAATTTTATAGAAAATACGGAGTTAATAAAAATAAAAAATAAAAATATTAATATTCTATTTTAGGGTTTGTTTGTATGCTGTTGTGACATTTTAATATAATTATAATAGTGATATGGGAAAAATTTAATAAAAAAAAAAATGAAAAAACCAATAAACCTAACATTAGACAGAGATGATGGTGTTACAGAAACGGTCTTATGGTCCCCCTAAACTGATGGCTAGCACCATGTATAGGAAAAAAAATTTCGGTTTCATGCTTCTACACTAATGTATTTAGAAAAATTTAAAAATAATTTTCTTTTAAATGTATCGTTACATTAATATATGATAATCTGACTGTCCTTATATGTGTTAATCAAATTTTTGATATCACAACTAATTTCAAAATAAAATGACTGTCACTTATATCAGCTCTAATCTAAAAGTTCGAAGTAAATACTTTTGCAAATTTTCTACAGATAAAAGTTTAAAGAACAATCATGTGCAATCATTATTATTTATTCTTTTATCGGTGTTTATAAAACAGAAAAAATGAACATGAATATCAATAATATATTATTTTTTTGCATTTCTTCAATGATTTTGTTATACTATTTGATAATTAAAATAAAAAATATCATCACAGATAGAAAACAAGAGGTATCAGGTTGGTGCATATAAAATGTCAGATTTTTAAGTTAATATATAAAATTCCATATCTTTTCTCAAGATCTATTTATTTCATTAAAATATATGCTCCATTTGTTTCAATACATTTTTTTAAACGAGATTTTAATGCATAGATGCTTGTATTAAAGAAATTCTGATCTTTAGTATCAATAAACTTTGATATGGAATTTTTCAGACTGTCTTCATTTTTATTGTTCATTGTTTATTGATAAGATTTTTGGTCTTGGAATTTTCATTCCACAAAATTGCACAAAATACACAGAGTTGTATAGTGTACAATTAAATTAACAAATTAACAACAAATTCATAATAAATATATATATATATAAAATTTA
>NW_014569771.1:189197-193939 GCF_001313835.1 Polistes canadensis | reverse complement strand
CAAATTAAAAAATTACAAAAATTTAAACTTAAAAATAAAAAAAAAATGTTTTGTTAATTTTTAAATCCAAGATTTAAAATTTCAAACTTCCAACTTTAAACTATAGATTGTTTAGCCCGTAAAAACTGTTGTAAATGTTTAAACAAATGAAAGTTAGTTAGACAAAGATCCGGTGAATAAGATGAGTGCGGCAAAAGTTCATATTTTAATTCATTTGAAAAACAATCGGATTAGTAATGATGAGAATACGTTCAACCGATCCCAGCTTATTTCGTTCACATTTATACATTTTTTTTCACCTTGCCAATTTCAGAAAAGTGTCGTAATATTGTTTTATAGTCAATTATTCATTCTGGTATCAAATTTCCTTTGTAGATGATAAAGTTAGTTTCGTTTCTATCAATGTTTTCAGAGCATCATTTTTCACTGACGTTTTGGGTCTTCGTTTTGGTTCATTTTGTAGGGAAAATTCACTAGACTGAAAATTTTCAAACCAACGCTGCACTTTCCGATCGTTAACAGTATTCTCCCCCAAACGTCTGATTCATATTGTATGGTGTATGGTATATGATGGTGATATAACAAATAATGCATTAAATACAATTATACAACTCCCTTTATCTGGTGTAAAAGCAATTTCAACAAAAATATGCATTCCATAATAAAAAATTCATGTAGGCGCCACAGGCAAATCACGTGAAATGTGGACGACAATCTCAACGTGTTAATAATAATAAAATGAAATACACTTTTACTTTTTTATCGAATTCTCGCGGTTAAATAATAATAATATAATAAAAAAATCAAAATAATTATAAATAATTCCTTAAATTGAAAAAATAAGAAAAACTTTAGTGTTCTCATAAGAAAATACATACATTTCAATTGTTATATAAAATAGTTTATAATAAAATCAAATAATAATATAATTTCTGAAGCGTAAATTAAACAACACATATTACAATTAAATTTATGCAATATTATCAATAAATAAGATTGAATAATAAAGTCAAATCAATCCAATAATATAACAAATAAAAGAAAATCGAATAATAAAGACAATTTTAGTGAATTAAATTATTAAAAGCTTTCGACTAAACCAAAATTCTTTCCTTAATTGACGAATAGCGTTTTATCATTCCCTAGTTTATTTTAGACAGGCTTTCATAGTCGTTAGTTGTCGAAATCATTTTTATCTAGGAGCTAAGAATGAAACTCTACTTAAGACAACGTAGACACGAATTAATTAATTCTATATTATATTTTGAGAATAGTCGAGAAACGTTTTCTGACAGATTTTCCTGTCACACTATTAACAGAAGCAGATTCTTCAAATTTCTAGATTCGAGTGTCATCTGAACTTCAGCTTCCAAAACTATAGTTAACTTTTTGTTAAATTCCTAAACCAATGAGCCTTGTATGCGTCAATGTGTCTATCCAATAAAGAACAAAGTCTGCATCTTCTAAGAACTGATTCGTTATGCAAGGAAATAATTGATCTGAAAAGTTAGGACAGAAATAGATCTGAAAGGAAAATCAAGAAAACGAAACGATACTTTTAATACTTCTTATTGAATCCTGTATTTCAGTTTCATTAATAAATGTCAATCCTATATTAAATTATTCGTATCCTGTAAGCTGAATGATCAGTGAACCTTTTTCATTAAGGCTGACCATTAATGTGATAGAATAAATTTTGAAGATAAAAGAATATCTGAGAGGGTATATTTTAGTAAAGTAGTTAAAAAAAAAACTTGTGAAAAGTATTATTGGATTGTCGGAGACCGAAATTGAGACAACGGGATACACGAACAACGATAAGGGTAAGGATCTTTCTTTAATTCTTAATTTCCCGTTACTGTTGTAATAGTATCCTAATCAAATTCCGATTACAAATAGCTTCCCATTCCACCAATTTGTCATACATCACAGTCTCATCATCATTTGCCATCCCATTCACAATTCTTTAGGTCACTGGTTGGTAAAACCTTCACAGCTTGACCAAGAACTGACCACGATCTTTATTAAACAATCAGTATAATCATTACAAAAACATAAGGTTATACAATGAAATCAAATTCAAAATAACTCGTTTTAAAATTTGATGGCAATAGCGTTCATGTCATTCTACATCACAATAAAAATAAATGTTATATATATAGCCCATTTATTGGGAAACAATTGTATCATATATGAGGTCTGTTCAAAAAGTATCGTGAATTTTAAATTCCCTCAGGTTACGTATATTAAATTTTCAATATTTTTGTGGTGTTATATTGGTACTCATGTCCCTCACTTATGCTGACAAGTTCAGCCACTTTGAATGTTCAGTTAATTTTTGACAGGTATTTTGCTTCGACGTGTTTTAGCTCGTCTTCGATTTTTGCCTATTTTTAGGCTTTTGCATCATAATAACGCCCCTTGCTCACACATCGTTGCTTGTGCACGAATTTTTCCGTATTTCCCAGATCTGGCCTCTTTGTGACTTTTTCTTCTTCCCGAAACTGAAAAATCCTATAAAAGGATGACGCTATGCTACGATTGAGGATATAAAGATGGCACCGAAACCACGGAACTGAACAAGATCACTAAAAATGATTTTTTGAAGTGCATCGAGGATTGGAAAAAACCTTCCCATAAGTGTATAATATCTGATGGGGATTACTTTGAAGGAGACAAAAGGGGTTGCGGCATCATGATTGTGTTGTTTTTGGCCAAAAATTCGCGCACAAGCAACGATGTATGAGCTCATGGGCGTTCTCATGGTTCAAAAGCCTAAAAATAGGCAAAAAAAATCGAAGAACACGTCTAAGCAAAATACCTATCAAAAATTAACTGAACGTTCAAAGTGGCCGAATTTGTCAGCATAAGTGAGGGACATGAGTACCAACATAAAGCCACCAAAAAATTGCAAATTGAATATACGTAACCTACAGGAATTCAAAATTCGCAATACTTTTTGAACAGATACCTCGTATGTTTGAAAATATCTATATATTTATATATGATTTATTACGACACGGGTTCGTAATGGGTTAAAATAAACAAATGTTATTTCGTTTGACGAAATATTAGAGAAAAAAGTATCAGATATTTACACGTTTCAGATAACTAACTCCGATTCGAATGTTAATCCAAGTACGCATCAATTATCCTTTCGTCCTTATAGGAAGAGGATTATGGCTAAGCTTAAGCACTAAGCTTTAACGTTCGCATTCCGAATTCCGACGACAGATTTATCTTCAGCTTGGAAAGAGGAGAGGTAAGCTCAAACCATGTTATCGTAATATAAAGTGACTTTAGTCCTTCAAGATTACCCCTTGCATTGCTTACTCTAACCCATCATCGGACTAAAAGATATTTTGGTGTTTCCTAACAACATTAAGCTACTATTTATAAATATACTCTGAATGTCATATAAAGTAATTCAAAAAGAGATAATAATTATTCATTGCGAATGTAATTAATCTACACGAAAATATACGTATTTACGGATGACTAGTTCATTTTCAAACGTTTACATATTATTATTCAAATGTAACTTATGAGCAACGATTAAATTCATTTTTTGGTTTTCATTTAATGTGAAAACGAAGATTATAATTGTATCATTTTTTTAATACTATTTTCTTAACTCATTATTTTCCTAAGAATTTGATTTAAAGAAAAATAAAAATAAAGAAATTAAATGTTTAAAATTATACAAAAGTTTTATTATATTCGCGAACAAAAAATTATAATAACAATTAACTATAATTCTTGTTACAATCTTCGGTATATTATTTTAGCAAAAATTTGTCAAGAAAAACAAAAAAAAAGAAATAGAAAACAAGAAAACACGCGAAGAAAGAAATATTATAAAAGCAGCACATCTTTGAAGTTATTTTTTTCGATAGGAGTCAACTTCGTCTTCTTCTTCTTCTTCTTCTTCTTTCCCTTGTCTTACAATTTTATTCTGATATGTTCTATAAGTGACTTACGACTAGGATATAACGTACACGACGGATAGAAAACCCCATTATACTTTTCGACTAGATTTCAAAGTTTTCAAACTACTTCCCCTCTCCCCCACCGTGAAAACTTGACTTCTTTCTCTGCATTTTCCCATAACACGAATACCGAACATCATCACGGATGGTGCAGAGAAAAAGTGAGAAAATTCAAACCACGCAAAGATCTTGTTTCAAACATTCCGTTGTTACTCGACTCGTAAAGAATTTAACCTAACACACCCTTCTTTTTCACTATTCTTTCTCCCTTTCATCCCATAAGCATTTTTTCTTCTTCTTCTAGCACTGTTCTTTATTCTTCATACGTTAACCTTCGTTCACGTTATTTCGTTCGTGCTACATTTTTCAAATGGAATCGATAGCTCAAAGGGATCACTACTTTTTAAAATGAAACGAACAAATCGATGAATCTCTTTTTCTTACTTTATTACTCAATTTACATAAAATAAAGATAAAATATCCTTGAAACTTTCAAGATACTAATCTTTAGTTCTCCATTAGTCTTTTCTTTTTTTTTTTCTCTTTTTTTTAGAATTCTAGTAAAGGTAATACAAATTTTCTTTAATACATGAACAATTTTTCTTTTATATAAAGTAACTATTTTAACGAAAACATATGTATATATATATTAAAAAAAAAAAAAAAAAAAAAAAAGCAAAATATTTTCATTATTTGTTATAATTTGATTTGTTTTAAGATTAACCATTATGTAAATTTTCATTTTATTAATCA
>NW_014569771.1:178283-188315 GCF_001313835.1 Polistes canadensis | reverse complement strand
ATATATATATATAAGTATTTATTTTTAATGTTTGTTTTTGTTTACTTTATATTTCATTGTTACTTTATATTGTGTATACTCGTCCAAATTATGTTACAAATAAATTTACTTTCAAAATCCTGTTTCAATCGAACAATAATGTAACCCATTTACGGTTGACAGGGACAGACATAGTTCAACATGTTCAAAATTCGTCTGTAGGTCGGCATTTAACTTTAAACAAACTTTCAATAGAGACATTTTTTAATATAAGTAAAAGTAAATCTTTACAGTCATTTTTCTCTGGAAAAGATTTTTAAATATTCTTTAAAAAAAAATTTCCAAAGTGTATCGTTATATAATAAAATTCGAAAACTTTATCTCTCTTTTTTTTTTTTTAGAAAAGTGGCAAAAACGTATACGTATAATTTCGTTTTCACATATTCAAATTTTTGGATGGAAAATAATAACAATTTCCAACATTTTCGTTTATATTCTTTGATTTCAAATTAATTACATAATTTTGCTCAGTCATCACATTTAACGTTAAAAAAAATACACACTCACACACACAAAATATAAAAGAAGTTAAATAAATTCATTATCTTTCATCTTACAATTAATAAATGTACAAACCAAATTTTTTATCGTAGTTAAGGCATCTTCGTTAAGATAAAAAAATGTTTTGAATTGAAATAAAAAGGGTCTCTTATACATGGTAACGAATATCTTGCAAAAAAATATTTTCCTTGTCTCGTTGAATGATTCCAATCACACATAGAAATCCGATCGAGGAATTATGTTTTCTCTTTATCAGTATTCTTAATCCATTTTGCTCTTTTTCGGCAATAGACGTAACCAATATTTCCCATATCGGTGTATATTTGTAATCTGCTAGATCTTAATGCATCCATATAGTAACAAATCTTCCAAGATGGTAATCTTCTCACTAATACTTTTAAAAATGAGATACGTAAATTGGAGTTCTCCAATCGCATCCAAAGTAAATTGAAATACGGCAAATCTTTTTGGAATTCCCAAAACCAATACTCGATTGACGTGTAAGATGATTCAAAATGCCTAAACAAGCCTTCCTCCAAAGTCTTATGTACAGTATAGTTAATATTAAAGCCACATTTATAATAAAACCACAATCTTTTCACTATGTCATGAAATTCGGGTCTCATATTCGAAGTGATTCGACAAGTAATGTAAAACCTTTGTTATCCGAATGATTCGTTATATCCAAATATTAAAATAATCTCACTGCGGATGAAGATTTAATTTTGCTTTTATTGTACATCAATCACGATGTATTTAATTACGATATCAGATAACTTTGAAATATTATAAATTGGAATAAGTATAATGGTTCGTGTTGTTGTTTTGATTTGATTTGATTTGATAGGAGGAGTCGTTACTAATATTACGAATGAAGAAACTATTAATATTTCGAAATGAACAAACAATAATAATATCTAGTAAAACTGTAAGATTCTATCGTTAATGGTGGAATTTGATAAATGGGTTGGCCAGCATAGATAATTCTACCGGGCAAGGGATAATTCTAATAATTCTAATAATTCTAATAAAACGTTTATTTTGAAGACAATTTCTTTGGAAAAGCTTGAATAATTTAAAATGATTTGATTTTCGATTCTACGAACGATTGTCCTTATGACAACAAGCGTTGATAAACATTGTTGTCAAAGAAATCATATCGTATCGAATGATAACTGTTCAAAAATCGCGCCATTTCAAAATGGCAGGTCAACTCACGCTAAGATCTCGACCAATAGGAGAACTCATCATTTTTGAACTTCTTAACGTATGCGCATTTCAGGTTCTCGATCACGTTACTCGCTTGAATTTTTCCCAATGGATTTTAAAAGGACAAAGGGAAAAACGAACGGATTCGTTACTTTTCTTTTGAACAATAGAAGCAAACAAGTGCAGACGACAATAAAGAAAACAAAGTTCTTTTTTGATTTTTTAATCAAAAATTTAAGTTACTAGGTTAGGTTAAACGGTTGAGTTTTACCCAAATTGCACGTCCACCCGGTATATCTGTCTCAAACAATAACAATTCGCTTTTATTTCTCTTAAATTACTATCAATTTATATGATAAGATATTTTAATTGAGAATAAATACGCTGATATGTTATTTGTTTGAAAATAAAGATAATACAGGGGAAGACATTTTAATGAAATTCTTGAAAAGTATGATAATAATGTAAAATAATATACAAGGTGAGACGTCTAACTTTATTATTTAAATGTCAACTTTATTTAATGCACATCTTATTAAAAAATTTCAAAGGAAAAAGTTGCATTTGATTTGTGGACATCTAATAATTGAAATAATGTAGTCTCAAAGTAATTTTTTGTTTTTTTTTTTGTTTTACGAGATTTTAAAGTTATCAAAGATTTCTTAAGTGAAATTATATTATTATGCGATATTCTTACAGAAATTGAATATGATCATATCCTTCCGAAAGTATATATGCACACATATATTAATATATTTAATAATTTATTTAAAGTGTCATTGTGTTTATCCTAGGTCACAACTGGTGCAAGAAGTTTTGGTACCAGTTTACAAATTTACAACAACTCGCAACTGCACTTAGCACAACGGTGATAAGAAAAATCAAATTGATCGTTAACATTTTCGTTATGGATGCCGACTATAGTCAGTTTATATTAATAATAATCGCAAGAGGAATCATGTTTACGAAGGACCCACCAGTACTTTTAAGGTTAAATAAAATTGTAAGTTAATTTTTTAATAATCACTTACTTTTTACCCTTATATGACATATGGTATATAACAAAATAGTAAGACTAATTATTTCTGGAAATAGAAAATCTCTGCATCTTTAAGAATGAACGTTAATGCGAGTATGTGTGTATGTGTGTAAAATATTTATTCATTAAACAAAAATTCGTTCAAATAATTGTAAATATTTATCAAGTTAGGTTTTTCATTTAAAATCATCTCATGTTAACACCAGTTACTAAAACATATTCTATATAGAATATGTTTTAAATAATTAGATATCATTAATACATGGAAATATTTTTTCATACGTTAATATACGTTTATTTACTAATTGCATATTTAATCGTTAATAATATTTTATACAGAAACGAAAAGAATAGTATTCATGAATCTGCCAGCAGTTCGCATAATGAAGAGGAATGAACTGCTAATTAATTGGAAAAGTGTCATTGTATATACTCGGTCACAAGTGGTGCAAGAAGTTTTTGATACCAGTTTACAAGTTTACGACAACTCACAATTGCACTTAGCACTACGGGGGTAAGAAAAATCAAATAGATCATTAAGAAAAAAATAAATACGCGACAACCGTATTCCACTATATTCATTTTCTCTAAAAAATAATCTACAAAATTGATGTAATCAATTTAATTATTATTAATCATTTAACTGTTATACGCCACTGAGAAGTGTCTTCCAATGCAAATCATCTTTTGATACATCTTACTATTATTATTATTATCAGGTTTTTATTACACAACTCACAAAGTTTTATACAATGTCTTATCCTTACCTTACTTATAGTTTGTTCTCACATTTTTGGTTTATATTCTACTCCCCCCCCCCCTTACTCCTTAACAATTTATACCATCATTTTTACATTCATGCTATCCTTTCGTTTTTCTCTACCTTCTCTTCCTCCCCAACCCCTCTCAATATTTATCAACATTTTTGTAATCAAACTAAACCTATTCACTATCAATATTTATCAACATTATTATAATCAAACTATTCTTTCAATCTTCTCACATTCCGTTTGTCATATTTTCTTCCTGTTTGCTAAATCTCATTCGTATTCTTCTTCACCTTTCTTCTCATTTTTCTCTGTCATCCTCCTTTTACAAAGCTCCTCAACTTCTTTGAAAAATTCACAAATCCTAATCTGAATCTTTCCACCTCTCAATATTTATCAACATTTTTGTAATCAAACTAAACCTATCCACTATCAATATTTATCAACATTCTTTTAATCAAACTATTCTTTCAATCTTCTCACATTCCGTTTGTCATATTTTCTTCCTGTTTGCTAAATCTCATTCGTATTCTTCTTCACCTTTTTTCTCATTTTTCTCTGTCATCCTCCTTTTACAAAGCTCCTCAACTTCTTTGAAAAATTCACAAATCCTAATTTGAATCTTTCCACCTAACATATTTATTAATTCCCTTCTTATTAGCATTTCCCTCTATTTCCTTCCTTCTTTCTCTTCTCGGAAACCAATTCTCTTCCTTTTTCAGAAGTTATGCTCCAACGTCTCTTTTTGTTATTTACATAACCTACATTTCTAGTTTTTTTCTCCTTTCTTTCCCGCCTTTCCTATGTTGCCACATCTTAACCTTGCTCATATTTCTTTGATCCCTCCCCTCATTCCTTTTTCTGAACAATACTTCCATGGCATTTCATCGTTTTCTATTATATGGTTATACATACTATTACATAAACGCCCAACGTCATAGAAACATCCAATTAGATCAAAATAACGTTATAATTTTTATTTTTTCTTCTTCTCCCCTTAGGCTTCTCTTTGTAATTCTTTTAATCCCTCTTTTATCTTATCCTTTATCCTCACAACTTCTTTTCTTTTTCTTATCATTTCTATCATTTCCTCAAAACTTTAACTAAATTCTTTCCCCATTTTGAGGGCTTTTACCATTCGTTATCACTCTTGTTTCCTCCATCACGCATATTTTCGGCCACTTTGTTTCCCCCATTTTTAACATCTCCTTGATATATTTTAACGTTCTTTTGGATTCCCAGCTTTCTTCTTCATATGTAATTTGGCGTTGTCCTGCTCACTCCTAATGCCATTTTACAGTATCTATTCTGTATCCTTTCAAATATTTTTATTTCTCCCAACCCCCATATCTCTACTCTGCTTTCACTATTGAGTCCAGAAGGTATACCCTATCCTCCATAGTATTTCTCCTTCCCCTTTTCCATATCCCCCATACCACATTCACCGCTTTTTGCACTTGCCCTTGTTGTTTTTGTCCCATGCACCCAAACCGAATTTTTACTTGTAAACCAATATCCTAAGTATTTAAATTCCTTTATTACCTTCACTTTTGTCCTATTAATTTCCCATTCCTCCCCCTCATTAACCTTTCCTCCGTTTCTGAATATCATGATCTTTGTTTTCTTTGCGTTTACTCTCATTTTATTTTCCTGTGCCCAGTTTTCTAAATCCTTTAATATGCTTCTCAACACTTCTTCTGCTGTCACCGCCACAATGTTGCAACGTTGTCGGCATATTTTATCGGGAATATTTTTTCTTTCCCTATTACCGGTTTCTCCCTCATTCTTCACAATCCATCTTTACTCCAGATCATCTAATGTATAGATCGAACTTGCCGTCACACACCCTGTTGTGTTCTAAAGTTTTCCGTGATTTTCCCCTGAGTCTGTACTTCCACTCTTGTTTCCTTATAATATCTCTTTTATTGTTTCTAACATTCTACCTTCTATCACTTTTTCCTTGAATTTTACTATCATCCTTTCTCTGTTCACCCTATCGAATGTTGTTTTAAAATCAATGAACTCCACACGTACAGTTTCCCACCCTTTGTTTTCAATTTATTATTTATTATTGCATTTCATGTGAATATCTGGTATCTAATTCATTTTCCCTTTCTAAATCCCCCCGCTTGAATTTCCTTCAGCTTATTATACTTTTCTATCCCAACCACTTAATCTTTCCGTCATCATCTTTGTTAACATCTTGAACCCTATCCCCATCCTTAAAGATTACCACAATCCTTGCTGTTTCCTATCCTTTGACAATGTCTCCATCCAACCAAATTTTATTTTCAATGCTTTTCTCAGTTCCATTACACTAACACATCAATTTTATTTACACTAAAAAAGAAGATAAGATTGATAAATTATATCAGTCGAATTTAGTGTATAAAATACACGATGTGAATGTGACAAGTGTTATATAGGACAAATGAAAGAAAAACTCAAAAAAAGAATAGAAGATAGGAATGATTGTAAAATTACTAATGCACAAAAAACCAATACCACCGCGTTAGCTGAACATCATTTTAAAACAGGATATAATTTCAAATATGACACAGTAATTATTTTAGATTTAGAAGAGACAATTGGTATAAAAGAAATATAAGTGAATTGTATCACATAACAAACAATAATACAATTAATTATAGAACTGACACGAATAATTTAAATATCATTTATAACGAAATTTTAAAGTTTAATTATTATAAATAGAACACCGTAACAGAAGGCACCATAATAGTGAGAATATCTAGACTATTAATTAAACACTAGTCTAGATAGAATCAGTTATGTTTGATTACGTGTTTTGAATTTAACAGATTTAGGATTAACGATTAGCGAATGTGAAGTACAGTTTGTTTTTTAAAAAAAATACAATAATGTATGTCTTCAGAAGAATTTATAAACAAGACGCAGAACATTAATGATTAAGGTAATATTAAAGAACTTTCTTGTAATGTTTATAATATATATTTTTTTTTAAAAAAAGTCTTAATAAAATTTTCAGTTGCTGATGAAATCCCGATAAAGGGACGAAACGTTCAATGAGATCAAAACAAACGTTCTAACAAAATTTGTCAACCTCTATAATTTCCCTAAGACACTTTTATTAATTATTTTATTTTTGGTCGAGATTTTTAAGAACTAATTTGAATAATATTTCTTATCGTTTTAATATTATAATATAATTATCTTCAATTTTTGTATAGAACAGCAATGAGTCAATAAAACGTGACCCTTTGTATTGGAATGCACCAAGCAACACTTGACCACAACACTGGAAGTACAGCAAGAGACAGAAATTTACAGCAACGGTTTAACACCTTGAAAACGAGTCACACCGCCGGTTCCTTTGATCGAGTAGTGTGAGTACCGTTGTTAACAAACAGTAAAAATTCTACTTTTATCTTATAAAATGTTGAAACAATATATCGATACAAATGAAATGTTTTAATACTGTGCAATTTGTAATTTATTTCAGAAGTATTATTTATGTTTTAAAATGTAATCCAAAATTTGAAAAGAAGAAAAAAAATGGATTGAATCAATAATTATTCACAACACTGTATACGGTGACTCACGAAAGTATTTGAACACTTGCCACGATGTGAAATATTTTATTAATTATAATAAGTAATATTTTATATGTTATACAATACTTATATATATCGACATATTTATTAACAGTGGACGGAAGTTTTATTGGTATAGTTTCAAACAAATCGAAATATATAAATATAATATAATAGTTATATGATTTATTTCTTACAGACGTAACGATTGCTGTAGCCAGAAAAGTATTTGAACACATAGAACTGAGGTCAAGAAATCAATGAAAACAAAGTTTTCTTGATACTAACTGTAAACACTGATTGTCGTTAGTTGTTGTCTTATGTACATTTGTCAGTAACAGTCCAGTATTCTATATTGTCAGTCATATCCAGTATTTGTGAAATAATACAATATTGATCATGTATCCGAAAAATCTGAATTTTCAATATAAATAGATCTACGATAACTTACATTATTAAAAAATCGAAATCTGAAGGAATTGTAAAAAATAAATACCGTTCAAATCGACCAAAGAAATTAAACGGGACGAGAAGAAAGAGCTTTGATCCGTGAAATAAAAAAAGAAAATCCAAAGATTTACTGCTACAAAACTTGAAACGATAGTTAACCAGAACTTCAAGAAAGATGTATTACATCCAGAATTATGTAGAAGAGTGTTAAATAAAATTGATTATCATACCAGAGTTCTCAGAAAGAAACTGTACATTAATGATATTAATATAAAAAGAAAAGATTAAAATTCTTGAATGAATTTATTAGCAAAGATGACTTCTTTTTGGAATAAAGTAAATACTTTCAGACGAATCGAAATTGTATATATATAAATACAAGTATTGTGGCTTGAAAATTGATTATCATACCAGAGTTCTCAGAAATAAATCGTACATTAATGATATTAATAAAAAGAGAAGATTAACATTCAAGAAAGAATTTATTAACAAAGATGACTTCTTTTTGGAATAAATTAAATATTTTCAGATGAATCAAAAGTGAATATATATAAATTCAAGTATTGTGGTTTGAAAAGTACAAAGATATATATATAAAGGTTGGTTTTTCCAAATAAAATTCCATGAAACTATACAATATAACGGGATAAAGTATACATTGCACGAAATCAAGTTTGAAGCAAAGGAAAAGTTTGTTACAAGAGGACAGTGATTAATCGAGCCAGCTTGTGGGAAATGTCGCATGAAGAAGAAGAAGAAAATGAAGATGAAGATGAAGAAGAAGAAGAAGAGTGGACTCTAGTGTAATCTCCATGGTAGATGATCCAAATACGATGCAAAGACGAAATCATCCCACTAGAGTACGTGGCTACACCGTCACGGCTCATATCCACATTTATTCCAACGTCTCACTGTTCTCGTTCTCTACATACGCGCACGTCAAACTATCAAACTACGTCACCATGTTGTAACCTCCTATTCTCTAATTCCTCGGTAGACCCCAGGAGCGAATTAATTAACCGTTTGACAATGTCCACCAATAACTCGACTATTCGTGATAGAGACGTGCACCAATGATTATTGTCCATTCCCTACATTGGACATTGAACTCAATTGATTTTAGGTTTAAAATATTAAACAATATATTAACATTAGATTTATACCAAGTTATTTTTTGATATAACTATTTCTAACAAAACCAGTCAAAATGACTGGTCTTGAAAAAAAGTATTTAGTGAGGTAAAAATAGCAATAGCAAATAACTTCAAAAATATATTTGTTATGAATATATATATATATATATATATATATATATATAATATAATATAAAGTTCATAAAACTGATAACAAAAGTTATGATATCATTATGGAAAGAAAATGTTACGTGCAGTAGGAATTTTAAATTGTAATTGCAAGACCAGTCATTTTGACTGGTATGATAAATCTAATGTTAAATAATTTAATCTCTTATCGTGGAATAATTACTCTATTCGGCATACTGATAAATTCTTTAAACAGTTATCTGTGAAATGATTGACGAGTATACTTGTTAGTGTAGAAAAATTATTGTTTACAATTTACAATATTGAAATTGCAATTGTAATGAAAATTAAAAGATAGATTCTAGATTTTTCGAATATTTGGATACCGAGGTGAAATAAAACGAAAAAGAAATATACATGATCTTTCATCTAATGAGATTACATTAAATATATAGCTTATTTCGTACGATAGAAAAAAATGGCAGTGGGGAAAAAATATTCTATTCGAAGGCGCCGATACGGTGATGGGCCGAGTATTGTTTTCAAGGTCATTTTTTTCGATACTTCAAGATCATCGTATTTGTGTTTAAACGGGAGTGCATATTTTCACTACAACAGTCTTATAGCTTACAAAAAAACGAATCCAACGAGATGCAATATGTTGACCTTCAAGTGACCTTTACCGAGAAAATTGTGAAATGTTGTCTCTTGTACATGAGATTTTATGCTTGTATGAGTGTCTTACACGTTGATTTGCATTTGTTCCTTTATTGACCGTCCTCCGAACGCTTACTGAAGTTACTTTGACAATATATTAATAATTATTATGAAATTACTTTCTCTATAGAGTAAGTAGAAAACTTAAATATTTGAACAAAAGTGAGTTGGAAACAAATTCTTCAAATAAGCTATACTTTAACATAAGAAATGCTTTAGAGAAATCCCAGTAGAGAACATAAGATCTATTAAATATTTTGGACAATTTATTCACTTTTTCAAGAAACTTTTGGGGGAAGATAAACTGTCGTGAATTATTGAAACAAAAAAGTAATAATAATTTGGAAACAAAGTCAAATATGATATATTTTGTAAAATATTCTCATTTCTTTTGTATCCCGTTGGTCCACTCTTAAAATGGGTTTCAATAAGCTATATTAAAAATATATATAATTTATTTATTATATATAAAT
>NW_014569771.1:176790-177798 GCF_001313835.1 Polistes canadensis | reverse complement strand
GTTATACTTTAACATAAGAAATGCTTTAGAGAAATCCCAGTAGAGAACATAAGACCTATCAAATATTTTGGACAATTTATTTACTTTTTCAAGAATCTTTTGGAGGGAAGATAAACTGTCGTGAATTATTAAAACACAAAAGTAATAATAATTTGAAAACAAAGTCAAATATGATACATTTCTTTTGTATCCTCCTTCTATCTACTCCTAAAATGGGTTCGAAATATTACAAAATAACTTATATATTTAAAATCATATATCGAATATGGATTTATAATAAAATCGGCATAATAATTTCGAACAATCCGATACTTGAATTAGTTCTCATCGTCAATTTGAAATCATTATTTGTTTGTTAATAGAAAAGATCTTTTTATAATTAATTTTTTGGGCAATATTTTTGGTCTTTTTTTTTTTTTATTAAAGTATATAAAAATAGAAATCGAATTATCGTACACACATCGATTGAAAGTTCGAGGTCTATAACAATAACGCTGGAAGATTGGCTCGAGTTCAAGTCCGTGAGTCCGACGACAGCTTGCGTAATGGAGTACGTAATGTATGTTGTTATGACTGGACGTCTGTTCAGCGGACATAGGCGCAGGGTACATTCGTTGAACGAAATATTTGCTTCAGTGAAGAAGCCGGAGGATAAACGAGTCAACACTGGTTTCCTACAGAAGTTGTTTTTTCAACTGATTTATGGGTTCATTGATCTTAGTGAAAGACAGGTTCAACAAGAACAATATTCTATCTTGACAATCTCATTTATACCCCATTACTGAGCCCCTAAAATGCAATATCTTTTTTTTTTCTTTATACTTTTATTTAATGTCTTTTTTTTATTATTATCTGTCTTTGTAAATTAAATTCTAATAACTATTTCTTTATTTGTTCGTTATGATGGGATAAATCCAATATTATATAAAAGAAAAGAACAAAAACAATAAAAAGAAAGGAAAGAATAGAATAAAACAAAAAAATAAAATGTAGAATAAAATAATAATA
>NW_014569771.1:157871-176392 GCF_001313835.1 Polistes canadensis | reverse complement strand
ATATAAGAATGTATATAATATGTAATAAATATATAGATATTTACTATATATAGGAATTTTACAATAAATAAAAAAGAATATGTAAAGATATTTACAATGAATTTTACAATGAATAAAATTTACAATAAATTACAATAAGTTAGACAAATTTTACAATAAATTTAGACAGGATTTAACAGAAGATATAGACTGGTTGAAAACATTTATATGTCAATAAAAGTGATTAACTGATTGAAATATTCTGTTGATGCAATTATGATAAGTATAAGAAGTATGATGAGCGTCGATGTGTAATAGGTCATAATTCTTAAAAATTTTAGAAGGAACATTAAAGGAGAAAAGTTGAATGATATCTGAGCTATTGATAAACCCTTTAAGAATTTTACAAACAAACAGTACGTTAGATATCATGCTTCTCTTACTCAGCGTAGATATATTCATATATTTGATAATATCATCATAATCATGACAAGAAAGTGACATAAGCTGGTTACTATGAGAAGCTGCAAGTCTAAGAAATTTGTGTTGAACTTTTTCAATGTCATGAATATGTGATTTGGTATATGGAGACCAGATTATGCTACCATACTCAAGTATAGGTTGAACCAATTGATAGTAGATATATTATATTGATATAATTATATTGTTAAGTTATAAGAAAATTTAGTGTAAATATTGAATTTTCTCAAAATATGATTTTTATTAGAAAAGAAAAATTTTCGACACGGTAATTCGAGGAATTATTTACCATTGCGTATAATATTATCAAAGATTGACTTTGTTACGAAATCAAATGATTCAAATGATATAATATATTGATATAATTATATTATTAGATTATAAGAAAATTTAGTGCAAATATTGAATTTTCTTAAAATATGATTTTTATTTAAAAAGAAAAATTTTCAACACGTTAATTCGAGGAATTATTTAACATTGCGAATATAATTATCAAAACTTGATTTAGTTAAGAAATAAAATGATATTCAAAAGTATATTATCAATTAATAAAGATTAACTTTATACGATTGTATATCTTAGCAAGATTGGTTTATATTCTTTTGTACTTCAGCTAAGCTAGCACGAAGCATAATGAAAAAAAAGTCTCTTCCTCTTTTACTTTACTTTTTTTTCTTTTTTCTTTCCATCCGTTACTTTATTTTTCTCTCTGATTTTACATGCTGCTCTAGTGTTGTTGTCATCATCGTCATCTTCGAAGACAATTTTTATAGAGTGAATGTGAGCGCGTGTTCGCACATTCTCACTGGTATGTAACACCCTCCTCCCCCCCCCTTCTCCACACCCTCTTCTTTCGTTTCTCTTTTGCCTTTGTTTCCTGGACAAAGTGCGACTGAGAATAATGTCGGAGAAGTGGATGGAAGAAGGATCCATTACTATCCGAAATTCGGGCTACGAATATAAGCATAGAAGCTGCTCTCGTAAATGATATTTTTTTTTCTCTCTCCTAGTGAAAAAAAAAATAATAATTATTGGATGGAAAATCGATTGAAAGAACGAACGAACGAACGAACGTATGTGTTTCAAATTGTTTGACTCTATGATAAAATAATATTTTCAAATATATACACAGGTTTGTTCAACCAGTTTTTATTGTTTCTTTCTTCAAACGTTACCAATTATTTTCTTTAAGTATAAATAACACAAAAATGTCATACGAACACATATAGGTTTTTAAATATTTTATTACAAAATTCTAATAAAAAATAAGAAATGATTTTAAGAATTGATGTCTCGTGGACACAGAGTGCTGCTAATATCTGTTATGTTTACATAAACTCTAATGGTTACTAACTGTAGTCGTTGATTTGGTTTTGTGTGTCTTATGTCGAAACTAATAATATCTTAGTACATATACTGTATAATTTCATGTCAAGATGCCACGAGGCTTTCCGAAACATGAATCCACGGTGTGATATAAACCAACGGAACAAGTTAATTATCACTTTATATTTTTGTATATATCAATATTTTAATAAATCATTTAACAACTTACGTTTACACATGACATTTTGATATTATTTTTGTACGTAAAATATGTTAGTAAAATTTGTCGAGGAAAAACTAAGACACTCTGTATATATGAAATATATATGACTTCGTAAGTAGGCAACATTTAATCGGTTTAACAATTTATGTTTAAACTTGTGAACAAATTTTTACACGATCTATTATTTATATAACATTTTTCTTTTTTCTTATGTGGGATTGAGGAAATTCGAGAAGTGTGCGTGTCGAAGTTCTTAAAATTATTAATAAAAAAAGTCTTCATAAGTATCACCAAGTAATTGTTATTCTTTATTTGTCATATGTGTGATGGTATGAGTATAGGTGGGTAAGAGAATAATGTATCGGTTAACGAAAGAGAAAGAAACCATTTCGTGTTTGATTAGGTTGTAAGCTTACACCGTCTGGACTTGTCACCTTATTATTATATTTAAAATTATAGTTTAATTTGCTTTTTTTTTTGAACAATGTTTCTAAAAAGGAACCTCTTCTCAAAGTAATAAACGATCTGTACTTTTCCATCAGCTGTCTAGTAGTTTAATTAAAAATCTTGTACAGATTTACTTAACCCATTAATCAGTATTTGACTTTAATTGATAATTCGTATTATCGTAAATTGTCTTTATTATTCGATTTAATCTATTTTTGATCGGACTATTTAGCTCTTGGTAAGGAATTTGAATTTCGCGCCGTAGCGCTTCATAAACGCAACACTAGATGGCAGGAGGAAAGGTAGGGTAAAAGGTTTTGGGCCTAGTGCACGTACATGGGATACGCAGGGGCTTCAGTTTGGAATTTCTTACGAATAAGACTGATTGTGCGTAGATACAGCCACCTTGCGTTTGGTTTTGTTCTAAGATGTAAGGATAAGACTACTTTCTCTTATTTCATCGGGCGACCAGGACCACGAGTTACTTTGGCCACGTTTATCTGAAGTTAATTGATAAAGGTAAGAGATCTCTCAAGCATGCGATAAAACGGTTTCGATTATTCATCGACATATATTTTGTTTTATTTCCTTCAAAGTAATCTCCATCGTAAACAAAACACGTATCTCAAAGCTTATTTTAAATTTTAAAATACTTTTCATAGGATCTCAACGCTTCTTCTTTTAATCTTTCAAATACTTTTCATAGGCCGATATTGAAATCACCTTCAGCCTCATCCATCTGCAAATTTTCCTTTATCGCCTCAATCGTCTAAAAACGCTTTCCGGAAATTGATAACTTGACTCGTGAGAGTAGGAAAAAGTCACACACATTGGGCGCCATTTTGTTTACGCTTGGTACCAATTTCCCAGATACTCGCATGACGATTTTCGAACGCCATTTTCTTCACTTTTTCAATGTTTTCTTCTTCTTCGTTTTATTAGGACTTCGTCCTGTTATAGCTTTTATTGTTATTTACGGGAACGCTTTTTGTTGTTTTTACCGAAGATCGGTAACTCAACAACAGTTGCCTGTGCTTTTCACATTTTTCTTCTGCAAGTCGGGATTACATAGAGTGACTCACGTAAGTATTTGAACATTTGCCATGATATATTTGATTAATTATAATAATATATTACAGAACACTTATCTACACATATTATTAATATTGGATGAAGATATGACTCTAGATTATACAGGTATAGTTTCAAGAAAATCGAAATATATATATGTTACCGTTTAAGCTATTTATTTATTATATTTGCTATATATATATATATATATATATATATTTATTATTATTTCTAGTAATTCCCAGGCATTGTCAACAATGCAAAGCGTTTTTCGGCAAAGTCGGAAATAGGACTTCTTACAGATTTTTCCTAAGCATCGAAATGATATGATATATCCTATAATATATCAAATTACTATTCAAGCAATGTTGAAAAGAATACATTATCGGGCACAGGCACACACAGTCATACGCACATCCCCTCTTCGCAAACAACCCACACCCCGCTTCAACACACACATACACACACACAAAAGCGAGCATGGTGGGGGTTGTTCAGACTGTGCGTGTTGCTATACTATTAGGCCAGTGAAAAAGGGCCTAAAAAGCGCCTTTATCGTCAACATCATACAAGTTTAACCTAAGAGTAACTCGACGACGCTGAATCGAATGGTGCTAATTTTTTTGCAATCGAATAGCGCGATTCCGAGAAAAAGGGTAAAAGAGGTTAAAAAATGGCCGAATCTTAGAATCTAGTCATTTAATCGAAAAAAAGTTTCAAACAAAAGTTGTGAACAATTGAAAAATACGTAAAAAATGTTGTAAGATGTATCTTCGTATTTGCAAAAATAAGCGAGAAATATTGGTAAAATTGATTTTAACACTTTAACGACCGCACGTCTACGCAGTCAAACGTCGCCAGGGGTCGGCAGTATTTTTGAAGAATTCATTTTAAAGAACTTTATCAAATTCACGAAAAAATAAACATAAAACAAAAATCAACAAAAATTTAATATTTTTCAATATAAATTATTACAATTTACATGGTACACAACTTTAGGTTAATCAAAAATTAAAAATAGTGTGGTACTGGCCAAAAACCTTCGGCGGCAGCATCACACACATGTTGTGTGAGCGGTCGTTAAAGTGTTAAGAGTAAGGGGACAAGCCCAGCCTCTCTGTCGGTCTTTACACGCGAGCGGACTCATGCTGTAACGAGTATTTTTCGTCTTGGCCATCGAGTGTAGAGCGTTCTGTATACGAGTGCGAACAACCCACTCCCCGCTCCGACACACAACACACAAAAGCGAGCATGGTGGGGGTTGTTGAGACTGTGCGTGTTGCTATACTATGCGTACCTCTATAAACTGAAACTTAGTTAATGTTGGTGTGTTATTATGTAGGACTCACTGTTACTTATCGTAGGAGAAGTTTATATTATGTTTAGGCAGATATTATATTATGTTTGATGCTTAGGAAAAGTCTGTACGAAGTCTTATTTCCGACTTTGTTGAAAGGCGCTTTGCATTGTTGGCAATGCCTAGGAATTACTAGCAATAGGGAATTTCCGGCTTTGACGGTAACATATATACTATAGTTATGTTACTATATATAGTTATGTAACATATATACTATATGTATAGTTACTTCTTACAAACATAACGATTGCTGAAGTCACAATACTTGGTGATATGGAACTCCATAATTTAAATATTTTGAAACAAAATTTAAAGGAAACTGCAAGAAAATTAGGTATTTGTGAAGATTTTTACTTCCAACAGGATAATAATCTTAAACATACTGCAGGAATTTTTAAGGAATGAATAATATACAATACTCCTCACATGTTATAGTCACACCACCACCAAAAAGCCTTGATATTAATCTGATTGAACATCTATGAGCAATAATAGGAAAACAATTACAAAAATTTAATACAACATCAAAAACAAGTTTAAAAAACAAACTACTCAAAGTATGGAGTTTCACATCACCAAGTATTACGGAAAATTTAGTAAAGAGTATGTATAATCGCTTACAAGATGTTATTCGTGTTAAAGGTAGTCCCCTACTAAATGTTAAAAACTTAAAAATTATTTGTCCAAATACTTTTGTGGCTTCAGCAATCATTACGTTTGTAAGAAATAAATCATAACTATTGTATACATATTTCAATTTGCTTGAAACTATACCTGTATACTCTAGAAAGTCATATCTTCATCCAATATTAATAGAGTGTGTGTGTGTGTGTGTGTGTAGGTAGGTAGGTAAGTGTTTTATAATATACTTATTATAATTAATAAAATATATCATTGCAGCTACAAAAGATATTAAATTGTGTGAATGCAGTGACTTACACTGCCATATATGTCAGAAAATTATGGAATTTCCACCATTGTAAAAAGTTTTTTTATTAATTATAATTTTTTGTTTATTCATAAACTTGATATATAAATTATTTCGTAATTTATGAAATATTAATTCCGTGTAACTCGTTTTTCTTAAAAGTAATGAAAGTGGGTTATGTGTAATTTAAAAGTAATTTAAAAGCAGTAAAAGGGAAAGTAATAAAGACACGATAAGTTCTGTCGATATTTTAATCTTGAGAAACTAATTTAAAAAAGTAAAGTTACAATTAAAAAACTTAATACCACATAATAATATAGGTGTATGAATTATTAATATAATAATTATTATTATATTAGCATCGTTGTTAGCACGCGTGTTGGCGACAAGAAAGCAACAAGAAAATAATATAATAATTGTAATGACAATCCCAGCTGCTTTGATGGTAATTTCGAAGGAAATAATTTATCTCAAAACAGGGTATTTATTACCTTAATATGCAACTTTTTAACTTTTAATTACAGTTTGAGAACAAATAATATTACACAGTACAATAATATAAAATGTAATCTAACATATAATTGTATGATTATAATGGGGTTTTTAATAATAGAATTGCGTATGATATTTTCCAAAGCATGGTATAATATTGTACAGAGGCCAACAGCGTAAATTTGCCACTGGTATCGCAATTCGCTCTTCTTGTCATTTTCTGAACATAAGATGCACTTTCGCAACAGGTTTCTTTCGTTTTGTCTTTTCATTTGTACATAATGAAGAGAAATGTCTTTCATTAAAACACAGTTGATTAATGTGTCCTGATTTATTTGGAATGTTTTTCTTATGGTTTGATTGATAATGATTTAAAAGTTGATGAATTAACGAAACTTTACCACTTTTAAACATATATAAGGAATAATCTTTCAAAATGTACATATCAATTAAATGAAAAAAATATTTTTTATAAGACTTCAAAGTTTTGCGTTTAGAGTGAATGATACTGATAACCATACATGTTTTATCCATAGTTCTCATTAATCTATTTTTTTTTTATGAAAAGTTATAGTCGTCTGTAGTAGCAAAAAGGTTAAAAAAATAATTTTTTAAATCTGGTTACATTAAAAACAAAAATAATTAATAATAAAATATTAATATACAAATTATTAAAGTCGGAGACGCGATCAATAGTATAAATACATAATTAGTGTAAATAACGATATTGAAAATTTGTTAAATAATATCATTGTTTCTATTATGGTTTGTGTGTGTGTGTATGTAGATGTAAAGAAATTAATGCCATACGAAACATGCAAAAATAATTTTATTAATATGAGGAAAATATACATGACTTGTAAAGACGTTTTTTTTTGTACGTAACTGTTTGATAAAATGCAATCTTCATTATTAGAACATTCGACTAAATACATCGTTAACTTCATTAGAAAATCAGGAATGAAAATATTTTTTGAGTTATTTATTTGTATAACATTATTTAATTTACAACATAAGTAGTTAGTAAAAACTCTGCCAATTTCCTGTAATATATATATATATATATATAGGATTCGTGAAAAAATTAGGCTATTGGACTGACAGGACTTAGACTAGAACCACAGGTCTTTCGCTTTTTAGGCGACTGATTTTTATCCATTGAACTAACCAGGGCCCACCGTCCAATCTATTCATGAATTCCTATTTAAGTATTTGGCATGGAAGTGCTCGTCCCACATATATAAATCTCTAATTTCCCAGATTTACAGCCATGTGAAGTGACTTGGTGGTTTACAGTTTGTTCTTAACTCACATTGATCTCTATCTCAATACTTATTGCGCTTTCCTTTATCATATTCCCTCTAATTCATACTTCATTTTGAACTATCTTTTCACGTCGTACGTTTTAATCCTGAACGCGTTGCTGGGCGTTTAAAGGCTGCTGTTGTCTAGTTCCCCAGCCAACCGTCAGTGTCGCTACTATCGCCTAACCTCTCTTTTTGATAGATCTTCAATTAATATTATTTTTTTCTCCCGTTGTTGCACGATTGTAGAAGCGCGTTACGAAGCAAACCTCTATCCTGGACGAGCCCTTATTTGTAGGATTCGTGAAAAAATTGGGCCGTTGGACTGACTGGACCGGGAATCGAACAGCAGATATTTTTCGTTTTCCGGGCAACTGCTCTTTATCCATTCTGCTATTCAGGGTCCACCATCCAATCCCATCACGAATGCCTATTTAAGTATTTGGTATGAAGGCGCTCGTCCCATATATATAAATCTTTATTTTCCCAGATTTACAGCCATGTGGAGTGACTTGGTTTATAGTTTGTTCTTAACTTTAAAACACATTCATCTCAAAATTAACTTTAATGTGTTTAAATTAACTTCAAAACACATTCATCTCTATCTCAGTACTTATTGTGCTTTCCCTTATCCTATTCACTCTAATTCATACTCTTTGGTTTTGCTCTTTAATGGCCTTTCTCCTCTGCTTATCAACATACCTCAACCATTTCTCTATCCCCCTTTCGTTCTGTTTACCCTCTAGTATCTCCTCTTCCTTCAATTCTGTTCTCTTTACTTTCTGGTATCTATCTATGAGGTGTTTTAGTGTTCCAGCTTCTGTACTGCACAGTGTGCATCTTCTTTCTTGTTGTACTAGCCCAATACTTTTTGTTTTCCTCTATATTTCTGCACTTCGCTTTCGCTATTAACTTATCGTTACCTCCTTTTCCACTTTTTTGTCAAATATTCAGATTTCGCAACCGTTTTCATCTTCGCATTTCTCGGATTATATCCAGCTTCTTTTATTTTCCAATTTCATGTAATATTTTAGAGATTTTCGAAGTGGTGTACTATGAGCAGTCATTTGATCAGACAAATTAACTGAAAATTTTCCTAAATTATAATCTACTACCATTGTGTTGAATAATTTGAAACAACTGATAATCGCAAAAATGGTCTACAGCGTCTCGGGGGTCAGCAGTGATCTCATCATAATTAACGCATTAAACAATATTATACAATTCACCTAATCTGCTGTAAAAAATCTTTCAACATAACATGCATCGCGTAACAAAAAATTCATGTTGGCGCCGTCATGCACGTAAAATACACTCGCCAGTCAAAGGGTTAAAAATTTATTGTACACCGAGGGAGGATAACTTTACAGTAGATTTAATATTTCACCACCAAATAAAAACCGTTTGCTAGTTACTGATATTCAACGATCAATAGAGAATTTCTTCTCTATTTTTCTTTTTCTCTTGCGTTTTTCCCCGGAGGTCTCATTTTTTTTTTTTGTTTATTTCTCATCGTTCCTCGTTTCTCATCAAGATTTATACCTGAAGGATTATATCGATGTGCAACAAATATTTCAAACCGTTGAGATAAATCGACAAAGTCATATTTTTTCCGAACGTTTCTTTTTTCAAGAAAAAAAAAAAAAAAATCGTACGGAAATTTATTCTGACGATTATTATTATGTCATGATTTTGTTGTATTTTTAATTTTTGTTCAATCCCCTGTAACACGCCTTCTAAACACAATATTACAAGTTTGATCATCTATAATTACCATATTTTAAATTTCATTTCAGTTTATTATATTCACTTTAAATTATGTGAACTACAATTACTATAATTATATTGTTATAAATAATTATTACAACGTTTCTTTTTTATTTTTCTTTATTTTTTTATTTACCAAAACTTGTTCAAGGACATTCCTCCAATGACATTATTACAAATTAAATTACCTGATACTCACATTTCTAATATTTTGTCTGATAGCACACAGACGTAGAAAATACATTTCTAAAAGCTTATTAAATCTATTGGAAAAGAAGTTTCGTTTAAGAAACTGTGCGAAGTGACCTTGGCAAGTTTGAAGGATAGAAAACTAATAAAAAATATATTATGATCGTCTTATAGATTTAAGATGTCCGTATAAAGTGAAATTTTCGATGAAAAGAAATAATTATAGTAGAGGTGATGATTACGATGATGATAATGAACATAGACGTTTTATAATAGTCATTTAGAAAAGATGAATAATAAAAGAAAAAAGTTTTTACTTTATTACCTCAGCACGAAATTCTCTTTGCATTATGTTTTTAATAATTTTCCTATTACACATCCTGTTATTTTATTGAGATGTCCAATTAGGTAAATCCAAAAAAAAAAAGGTATCATTATAAATAAATAAAAACACATTCCCATAAACTAATATACACAGAATATACTAAACTAATTTTATTACCAGAAATATTTTTTATTTTTATTTATTTACGGTTTTATAGAAATTATTGTTAAAGAAATAATAATACAATTTCAAAGGGAACATTGAACGATGAAAAAAATTCAAAAAGGTAAATTCTTTTACAAGAATTTCAAAGATATCAGTATTTTTAAAATACATCTGTATTTCAAAAATTTGTATTTGCAATTTTGTTGTTTTGTAAATTTATTTTTATGGCCATTCTAAATAAATAAATAAATAAATAATAATAATAAAAATATTAATAAAGTATTACAGAAAAATGTCAAAAAGTAATTAGTTCGCGAGATATTTTGAAAAAATGTTTTATTATTCGCGCAATTGCGACAAACGTATTGTCTTTCTTTCTTTTGATCGAAATTAAAAAATATTGTTAGAGATAAAAGATCGATGGGTTCAAAATAGATTACATATTCACAATCATTTTTTTTGTCTCACATACACGTGCACATGCATTATTGGAGTTGCGATAAAAAATATAATCGTGAATATGTAGTCGTCTATCTTGTGCTATTCATCTTTTTCATCTGACATTTTTTGTTAACCCTTTGACTTCACGTAAGGGACTGAATACTTTTTCGTTTAATACGAATCTTGTCAGTTGCATATTAAAATATTATAATATAATACATAATCCCCAATTACTATAACTTTGTCACCAACAAAACGGATCGAAATATTTTTTATTTTCAATATACAGGGTGAGTTACGAAACGTGACGTTTCAAAATAACCTGTAAAATATTTATTGTATGGAAAAATGTTTCCTGCATAATTAAACTAAATTAGGGAACAAATGTAATGGCGTTTAATCAGATAAATCAACTATACATTTCCATAAATTATAATCTACTATCATTTTTGGGCAGTTTGAAACAACTGGATAATCCGAAAAACGGTCACTTGGGAATCACGACCACCCCCCCCCCCGTGCCATGAAAAATGCATTAAACATCATTATACAATTCACCTCATTTACTGTAAATAGTATTTCAACTTAATATGCATCGCATAATAAAAAATTCAACTTGACGCGATAGACGAATCACGTAAAATGTACCCGGCAGTCAACGTGTTGATTTATTGTTAGAAACAAACCAAAAAAAAGACAAAAAAAAATAAGTATAACCTGTTATAAATGTTTTTCAAAATTTCCTACGAAGTTTAACGTTGCAATTTTATACTATTTTAATTCAAAATAATACGAGAAATCAATTCACATAAAAAACATCTCATAATTCCATTTAAAAAAAGAAATACGCGTGTAAGTTCTGTTCAAAAATCAACTTGAGTTGATTTCAATCATTGGATATGATTCTTTAAAATATAATAATAATAAAAATATTAGAAAAATATTTGTAAAAACCAGTTTTTTACTATTTTTTTTATGGGTTTTAGTCACTTGTCACTTGTTAACATTTTCTCATACTTATTTACTATCACCATACTACCACCATAATATCAAAAAGATCGCGACTCTTTTTTCTCTGGAATCAACAACCCACAGTTTTTATTTTTCCGAACGAGTCACCCATCAATTTAATTAACCGTGCCCACGTTGTTTGTCATTAATGATCAACCAAGAACTAGTAATTCAAATGTTGACTACTAAAAAATAACTAAAAATAGAAATTCTTCTTCTTCCTCCTCATTTTATTAGGACTTTGTCCTGTTATAATAGCTTGTTTTTATAACTATTTCCAGGAACGATTATTATTATTATATAAAATAACTAAAAACAGAAATATAATCTTAAAATTCATAAAAGAAAAATAAATAGAAATATATCAGAAGATAAATTTAAGTTTTACTCCCGGCATAATATATTTTCAAACCTAACGAACGTCATTTCTCGTTTTTCGTTTTATTTCAACGTACATGGAAAACAAAAAAACACAAAAAAAATAGTGGGAAATCATCGTATAGTACGACACGTCGCCATTGATCGGTTTGATTGCGATAAAAGAAAAGAAACGAAACGAATTCAGGTCGATTCGATATCAAACGATGAATTTCAATTCCCCTTTTATGGTTCCATAAGCGTACTACCTTATCATTTAGGAAAAATACTCTTCCATTTGCTTGTTTAATTATATATGTGTATATGTGTATAGAAAAGTATATTTGCGCATATGTATATATAATATCTGTATATATATGTGTATAGAAAAGTATATATGGGAATATGTATATCTATATATATGTCTTTATACCATTGTATCGATAAAATTATTGACTATCGTGACTGTCATCTTTACGTACATATATAAATCCATATCACATTTACATATACACATGTACATATAAAAAAAAAAAAAGAAATATTCCGAAGATAGTTATTTGCATAGTCGAGATATTACAGTTTACGAATGGTTACACACGTGTTATTCGAGAAAATAAAAATAGTGTAGAGTAAGTGTCCCTTAATACCGTACACCGTTACGGTTGATCAATTTTGTTCTTAGAAATTATTTATATAAGTGTGTTTAAAATGAAGAAAATTTATAAATCAATACATTGGTTTACCTCAATTACATATTTAATGAGTTTAAATTTAAATTCTTTATATAATATATGATTAATCAATTAAACAAATACGAAAATTATGTACAAAACACACCCGTATCTTAAAAATCGTACGTGTTGGTGTAACGTTTAGATGCTGCACGTTTAATAATGCACAATTTAATACCCCATTAAAGTAAGTATAATACAAAAGAAATTTGTTGAAAAATTACCTATCTATTAATATATATATATATATTTCAAATATTAAACAATTTTGATTTAATATTTTAATTAGATGGAAATTTTCAACTCGAAATCACCAATTGATAATGAATAGAAACGTTTAAATAAATGTATTTATGTTAATTTAAACAGTCTTAAATATTAGTAAAGTAGATATATTAGATTATTAAACGTAACTTAAATGATTGTTAATTAATAAAAAAAAAAAAGAAGAATATTACTGTTTAGAAGCACAGAGTATAAGTTCGACGTACCGTTGTTTTTGAAATCCAACATTTAACTGACTCAATCTCCCTTATCAAAGTCGGTATAATTTCTTTTATTTATTGTTGTTTATATAACTTTCTGTAGGATACAATATATGTATAGTGAAAATAATATAATCATAATAAATAGAATTTAAGATCATACTTTTCTTATTTGAACACTAAACTCACACACCGACATTTCTTGTATATTTAATTCCTGTCGTGAGTGATCAAAAAAAGAAATTATTGATATAGTACATTAAGAATGAGATTTTAATCAATATTGTATAATAAACAATATATTTTTCTTTTATTTAGAAATGAGTAATGTACATTTGATGCGTTTTCATTGCAATTTCGTATAATTAGAACGTATGGTGGTAAATTTAATGTTAATATTGTATTTATATATAATACAATCATAATTTAAACAATATGTATTTTAGTTTAAACAATTGCATGTAAAAGTAGATTAACGTTAACTGATCATCCCGATGGTTGTTTGAAGACCAAAATTCATATTATTTAGTTAGGATAAAATAAATGTGAACATTTTTCTCTCTCTATGGTCAATAAATGTGAACATTTTTCTCTCTATGGTCAATTATGATTTTTCTATCTCTATAATCTCGGAGAAAGAAAGAACAAATCCGCAGATGATAAATTCTGGACACTCCGGTTAACTAAATCGGTAAAATAGTTTCTTTTATATTTTATCCGACTAGAAAACTAAAAGTTTAAAATCCTATCTAATAAAAGCTCTTTTTTATTCGGGAACACAAGAAGAAATTTGATGAGAACCACCGGTTGGACAGCACTGGACTGGAATAAACTCACAGTTTCAATGTACATAGGTACAAGTAGAAATATATGTATACGGCAATCGATTTTGGATAAAACGTGAACGTTCTCAAAGTTTTGCTTGCTTGCTTGCTTGTTTTCCTTTTTTTCCATATAACTCATATTCTTCGTAGAAAACAAAAATTATTCTTAACGCTATAGTTTTTAACATCTCCTCTAATATATTAAAAGAATTTTTATAAATAATAATTGTTTTGTGACGAGATCTAAAAAAATGATCTAACATATATTATGGGAACCGAAAAGTAATGTTTTTTTTTTTTTTTTACGTTAAATTCAAACAAATAAATTATTTAATCAATGATATAATCACCCTTACATATATAAGTGAATTACAAAACAAATAACATAAATGACTTGAATTAATATTTTTTTTTATGATATTGTACATGTACATGTGTACACACATTATTTAAAAGTGTGACAATTGATTAATACATAAGACAATTGAAAAAGTTTTCTCCTTCGACGTATGGAAATAAAACTATTTGTAAAAATGTCTGGTAAAGTTATGAGATAAGTTTGTTAGACTTCGAAAGCTTCCTATGACAATATATGGACCGTTTATTTTGAAAGTGGTGTAAGTTCATTTTATGTTGTTTTGAGAAAATTAATGGTTTGCACATATTGGTTAATTTAAAAATATTTATTAATTATATTAAGTTTGACAATGTTTCTATTAATTTATCGATATGTAATTTGATTATATACATTATTCTTAGGCTAATTTAACTAAAATAATGTATATTTAAAAGCTACAAATGTATTTACATCACTCTCAAAATTGATCAATTATTAAAGTCGTTTAATTTCAGTTTTGAAAAATTAAATATCACTTCAAATATATTTCATATTAATCTAATTTTGTTTATAAATAATAAGAAGAAATAAAGTAGGAGTAGTATTTTTTATTTTGAACGTTAATTATATTGATAAAATTTAACATTATTAGTAGTATTTATTTATGCTCTTCATGTGGCAGTGTTTTTAAATATTTATGATGCACAGGACGTATATAGGGTAATAACTGCTTGATATTCTTATATTTTTCGTAAGTAATAGGCATAGTATCGTGATAAAAATGCACTAGAGGATTTTTTCAAATTTTGACTGGTCTTTCCGGACATCTAGATGATCAATTTTAAGTCTTAAATTCTGTGTCTTTCATCAACATTTTATATAAAATAGTATATGATGCACTTTTTCGAAACCTTATCCAACATATTTGCAATCAATTTATCTTTTTTTTTTATTAGTGTTTTTTGTTATCTGTTTTTTGATTGCGTTTTGTAGGTTCTTCGTTGAAACGAAATTCCGTCGTTTCATTTCATGTACAATGAATTTATTATGTTGTCTTCACTGTTTTATAATATCATAATATTCCTGTGGTGTATACAGGAAATTCTTTTTTATATTATTTTTTTCTTTTTTTTCTATGGAAATTAGACTTACACCACTTTTATAATCAATGGTTACGCAATTTCTTTTACCAGCTAATTTTAAATTGGATAAAGCACTGACACTTTTTAAGAAATTAAATAGTAACTAGTTATAAATAGGAAGTTTACACTAAATAAAGTATAAATTACGTGATACCTCATTTTTTTTTTTTTTAAACGAACTTACACCACTTTCAAAATAAACGCTTCATATTATTATAATCACTTGTTAATTTATTTATTATCTTTTTAAATCCTAGGATTAAAAGTTCCCGTTGGTTTTTGTAAACATAAAAGAAAACATGGGGTAATAATTTACTAGATATGGTGACTGCATATATTGTATCGTGTAAGAATATATAAGCTTATTTATATTACGCTTTTTGATATATACAATTTTCAAATTTTTGTACGCTAACATGCGATCGTATCTCAACTGGTATTGACATATCATCAGGTTTGACGGAGAAATAAAATTTCTTTCTGAATAAGATACAGAATTGCAGAATTCCAGAAGATTGATCTTTCACTCAGGAAAAACCCCGTTGACATTATTAATTTTATAAAGAAAATCAATATATATTTTCAAATATATATATACATATATATATATTTAATAATATAATAAAAAAGAAAAAAGAATTTCTTTCTGTTAGATTTAAAAACTTGTTTTCAATCCCACCCACACGTATGACGTATCAGAAATAAATATTGAAATAATTCTTCATTTTTTTTTTATTTTTGTAAATTATTATTCATGAAAAAGCATAATGATGAGAAAAATATATAAAATAAAGAACAATTATTAAAATGAATTTGTAGCGACGAAGATAAGAATTTAATGCTCGAATAAAGCAGATTTAATTTTGTAATCCGGAAGTTTCTATATTTTATTATATAATGCTAATGCTGTGTAGGAAGAACCGTAATATGTATATGAAAACAAAAATCGTAATATCTTTTGGGCGTTATACAAATTCATGTTTTAAGAATTCCTGTTATACGGGGCAGTCTATTGTAATATTTAAAAAAAAAAAAGAATCTATCTTTTCTATATGCGAAGGTTTGCGTATGGTAACGTGTGGGTGTGGCGAGTGCTGAGTAGCATGTGGGAGGTGCGTATATTATTTATCATTTCTATCTATTCTCAATTTTTCTATCGAAATAATTTTATTGTAAATATTGTAACAAGTAGGAACTATGATAAATAAAAAGATTTTAACTGAACTAAAAAAATAAAAAGATTTAAACTGAACTAAAAAAATAAAAAGATTTTAACTTAAATCTAAAGATTTTTTCTCCTGCTGTGCTGCTGCTTCTCTACGAGGAAATAGGAGTACCCTTTTTTTTTTTCTTTTTTTATTTTGATTTATTTTCATGGGAATAATCTATTTTAAACAATAATTGTTTACTTTCTTTTTCTTAATCAAAAATAAAAAGTTGCAAAAATTGTAGATTTAAACGATAAATCAAGTTCATCTTGTTTCAACTTTAAAAACGTTCCACGAATCAGGAATAAATAAAAATGTCATTTTTGTCTCTTTTTAAAATGAAACAAAATGTTTTTTACACACCATTTCGTTTGACTAAAATGTATTATATTATTTTTCCATTGGAATAAACAATTTTCTTTTTTTTTAATGTATAAAATCATTGACTAATTTCAAATACTCTTTTTTCAGTTGACTATACTTCAATTTGTGATTTCTATGAAAAGAAAGACTTGATTAATTGTATTAATTAAGTCATATTCGAATTAGAACACGTGTATAAATGATTATTACATAAATTAACACTTTAACTCGATTATAAAACCCCATGAAAGATTAAAAAAAACATTGAATTTATTTAATAAGAAGATTGAAAACTTCTAAGCCAATATTTTATCGATCAAACTTAATTTTATTTTAAATAAAAAAACAGAAAAACCACGCCTCAATCACTCGTCTTCGTATCGTTGTTTGAAATTTTGTTTACAGTGAAGTTTAATTAACCGAAACGATATAAAAGCTTTTACAATTGTTTTATTTGTAAAAATAATATGAAACATAACATCAGATCAAAATTATGCAATTTTCTTGCACTCTTTATATTATGAATTATAAAAACAAAATTAAAATATTTCGTTACAATACATATAATAAATTTGTTATTTTGAAACCTTTTATATATCAAATAAGAATAAAATATTAAATCTCGTATTACATCTATAAAAATTGGATAGAACTATATTAAAATCCTATTGAGGGTTACGTTAAATTCTTGAACGAAGAAAAAGTGGATTTTCAAGAACCGGCTATCTCTTGCTGTTAAAAGAAAGAGAGAGAGGGAAAGAGAAAAACAAAGAAACAAAAAAGAAGGTTACTACTTCACGAATGCTGCAGCAATGCAAGAAGGGCATTCTCCCCAGCCCCACCCCCACCCCCATCCCCCAAGCAATATTTCATCATTCGTCTGCCGTGTATCCGGCCCTGGCGTGTATATTCGAAATCGATTTGCGAATAAATTCGAGAAGGAAGAAACACGGGTTTGCTTAAGGGAACAACAACAAATCTTGCCCTATTCGAGATGAATATTAAAAAAGAAAAACAAAACCGGAAACAAGAAAAAATTGCGAAGAAAATTCTCTCTGATTTTGTTTTTTTTTTTCTTTCCTACTGTGCTGCTGCTGTTCTACGAGGAAATAAAAGGAGTACCCTTTTTTTTTTTTTATTTATTTTGATTTATTTTCATGGGAATAAAAGAGAAACTCGCCGAATTGAAGAATTTCGAATCGAACGATATAAAAATACGCGTAATAACGATCAATGAAACAAAATATTTTTGATAAAGAAGATAATTAAAAGAAGAAAAGAAACTACACATGTGATGGTTGATGTTAAACAATGAATGGTATAGAAAAAAGATAATAAACAAAATAATAATATAATCGTAATCAATTTCGGTTGCCCGGTAAGTTCGAATAAATTGATTTTGATAGAAAAAAAAAATTCGAAAGACGAGGCTGCTACGTGTATTTCGATATTTCTATTTAAAAATATATATATATATATATATATAATTTTAATTAAATTTCATTGTATGCTTTAAAATTTTGCATAAATTATATATTTTTAAATATGCGAATAAATATAATTAAA
>NW_014569771.1:148948-156570 GCF_001313835.1 Polistes canadensis | reverse complement strand
ATTTCATTTTATTTTGCAACAATCTTTTATTTTATTTAATTAAAAAAAAACATTTATTTTAATTACTTATTAAAATTATTTATATTTTCCAATAATATTTCATTTTATCATCAACTGTCTTTTATTTTATACGATAAATAATAAATTTAGGAGATTAAGTAATATTTAATAGAACGAAGAATTCTATTAACATTATATTTACTACAGTGTAATATTGCAATACAAGCAACCATACCCACGTCATAATAAAATATGAGTTATTAACGTAATTTCATATTATCCGTTGTGCAATATAATCTTATATTCAGTTCATATGCAGGTTTCGTTTGAAATAAAATAATAAGAATATGTGTGTGTGTGAATTTTATTTTTAATTAATTTTAAATTATATTAATCAACTTAATTTTATGAAAACTAAATAATACCTCTTTGAACATTTAATATTTAATTCATTTTCATCATAATTTTAATATTCTATCCAATCACTTATGCAACCATGTATTTTTAATATTAATATCTATTTTCCAAAAGAGATCACAGTACTTCTCTACGATTTCAAGCTACCAGTAGTCACCATTTTGTGTATTTAATAAAAGAAAACAAAAAAAGAACGGAACGAGAAAGAAAAATAGAGAGAAAGAGAGACAGATAGAAAACAAAATGGCGACCCATTGACTAACACGCTAATTCTTTACTCTATTCCTGATTTAATTACCACAATAGATCAGTCAGAACAGCTACCCGTGCCAGGTTTTATATAACCTAACACTTACAATAGAATGTTTGGCTGCTTAAGCAGCAACATATTGTAGATGATGTCAAATTAAATCACGCGACATCATTATCAACATCATCATTATCATCATCATCATCATCATCACTATCATTGAAAGACAGATTGTTGGAATAAGAAAATGAGAAAGGAAGAAGATAGAAAATAAATGCTTCATTTTAATTAGAAAGATGTTTAAAAGTGTTTTTGTTATGAGTATAGTTATATATAGTAATAGTCATTTTTTAAAGAATACAAGAAAAACAAGAATAAATGACAAAGTAGCCAGACGGTAGTGCATTTCAGGAATTTGAAGTGAGTACATATACGCGTTGCTACAGCCACGTTTTAATCTTAAACAGAAGATTTAATTACTTTGGTAGAAATATATCAAGTTGTTCACAATTTAATTATCCAACCAGAAGGATATAATATCGAATCCGATTTTAGTCGCACCACTTTCCGAAAGATCGAAACCTTCCCTTGAAACTTTATCCCTAGTTCTATATCTGTACCCTTATTTCATCTTACTCTCTCTCTCTCTAATTTTCTTACTTTCAACACAAAGAAGTCGAAATGAAGAGACTGTTATTGAAATTTAAACGTACTTATCGCGCATTAAATTTGATTGCTTTTGGATATATATCTGTGCTAACGAATTTGATTGAAATTTCTGGAATTTTTTCTTCTTTATTAAATCATCTTTATCGTAACATTATTTTTACTTGCGTTTTAATGCAAATATTATATCTTTGGAATAATTTGTAAAAACTAATTTCCTTTTTTTAGAAATCCGAAATGTATTGAGGAAAAACGATTGAACTAATAATGATTGTGCTAAAGAATTTAATTAAAATTTATCAAATTTTTTTTATATTAAATCATCTTTATCGTTAACATTATTTCTATTTGCGTGTTAATGCAAATATTATATCTTTGGAATAATTTGTAAAAACTAATTTCCTTTTTTTAGAAATCCGAAATGTATTGAGGAAAAATGATTGAACTAATAATGATTGTGCTAAAGAATTTAATTAAAATTTATGAAATCATCTTTATCGTTAACATTATTTCTATTTGCGTTTTAATGCAATTAATCTATCTTGGGAATAATTTTTAAAAACTAATTTCTTTTTTTTATAATCAAAATGTATTAAGGAAAAACATTTGAATTAATATGATCGTGCTATCGAATTTGATTGAAATTTTTAAAATTCCTTTTATCCTAAATTATCTTTATCGTTAACATTATTTCTATTTGCGTTTTAATGCAAATATTATATTTTGGGGTTAATTTGTAGAAACAAATTTCCTTTTTTTTTTAATAATCCGAAATGTATCGAAGAAAAACAATTGAATTAATATGATCGTGCTATCGAATTTGATTGAAATTTTTGAAATTCTTTTTATATTAAATCATATTTATCGTTAACATTATTTCTATTTGCGTTTTAATGCAAATATTATATCTTGGGAATAATTTTTAAAAACTAATTTCTTTTTTTTAATAATTAAAATGTATTAAGAAAAAACTATTGAACTAATATAATTGTAATAACGAGTTTGATATGAAATTATTTTTATTTTAAATTATCTCTATCGTTAACATTATTTCTATTTGCATTTTAATGCAAATATTATATCTTGGGGATAATTTGTAGAAACAAATTTCCTTTTTTTTTTTTTAATAATCCGAAATGTATCGAGGAAAAACAATTGAATTAATATGATCGTGCTATCGAATTTGATTGAAATTTACAAAATTTTTTTTATATTAAATTATCTTTATCGTTAACATTATTTCTATTTGCGTGTTAATGCAAATATTATATCATGGGAATAATTTTTAAAAACTGATTTCCTTTTTTTTATAATCCAAAATGTATCGAAGAAAAACGATTGAACAAATGAAAATAATTTTGATTGAAAATTTGTGTGAAAGTATTTTTCGACACCTTCGATAGAAATAGTGTTAAACTGAAAGATAGTGTAGGTATTACCAGTACGAATGACTGGTGTTGATTAAAATTTCGATTTCTTTTTTACTTAGAGCGCGAATGCAAATAATACAGTTCTTTATGATATCGACTACAATAATAAATAAAACAATTTTTAAATGATAATATTAATAAAATAATATTTACAATTAATTATTACTGATTGATAAAATTTAAACGAAGAAAATCGATAACTCATCGAGTACAAAATATGAATATTAAATTTATATGAAGTTTAACGTATACCTATTTATAACGTATTTGTTTTAATGACTCGTTTTTACTAACATTTAACAATAGTTTTGTATAATTAAAGATAAATAAGTCGACTTGTGGTTTAAGTATTGGATTGTTCAGAAAATAATCTCGTTTTTCGAACAAAGAGATTAAATTAATCGCGACACTTCAGATATGATTGAGAATCTTCTTGTATTTCGATCTGTAAAGTAGTTTTTTTTTTCCATCGCATCAGAAATAAAATGCCAATAGATTATAATTATCGCATAACCTTGCGAGAAATATATTGCTGAGAAATTAAATTTATCAAATTTGACAATTTATAGAATCGTTTAAAACGCTTTTAATTTTAAATACAATATGATCGAATAAAACAACTTTTAAATAATATCGAAATAATATTTATTATAAAATTAAATAACGACAAAAACGATAACATTGAATGCATAATTTTAATTGCAAATTTAAAATTGATCTAATATAAAAATCGAATACCAATTTCCTATCGTCATAAAATTATTTTAAATGTCTCTTAAAATCGCAAATAATAAAAAGAAAAAAAAAACAATAATTAAGTTAATGATAGAATTGTTATAAATCATCTCAGTATATCTGCAAAAATACCAAGCTATTTTTTATTCGAATAACCTAACCATGTTAACTGCATATATTCAACATTGACATAAAGTACTTTTTTTTTTAAATAATGAAACTAACAAAAAATTAAATTCGAATAAATAACAGACAATTACGTTAAGACAATTATTAATCAGTAAATATTAGTACTAAAATGAACACTATAATTCATGTGCAATTATTACTGTACAAGGTAATCAAATGAATATTTTTTATTGGTTTTGATATCTTTTCTAATATTCGAATCTTCAACAGAACATTAGGTATTAAAATATATCAAATATTAAGGTTACCAGTAGTTAGTTAGTTTAATAAGCAAACAAAGACAAAGCCTGTTACTTATCAGTTTCATTATCTTACGATGAGATAACATCAAAATGTAATTTAGTTTGAACTGTTCTTAAATACGAGATCAAAGACAGATAATGATAAACATTTTTTATAGGATAAAGCAAGGTTTCTCAACCTATGAGAGTCATAATTCAATAACAGTCATCTTGTTAAATTTTGAATGAACCATAGAGCATAATGATAGCTCTTATCTCACGTCAAAGTGAGTAAAGTAATGAACTTTCGAGAAATTACCGGAAAAGTTCTCAGAGAATGTTCTTGCGAGTTTGCAAGAGTACCGCAAGAAACAGCAATTTCTTTAAAATAATATACAGTGACTTTGGTTTAACAAATGATTATAAATTGTACAGGATAATTCTCGTATGACACGATGATTAAATTCCTACAAAACAGATGTCTTATACGAGACAAAGTAATGAAAAAGAAAAAGAAAAAGAAAAATAAAGAAAGAAAACAGAATAAACTTCTAAAAAATTAATAACAGTAAAAAAACGTTTACATTTTGTTGAGTAATCGAATATTAGAAAAGATATCGAAACTAACAAAAGACAAAAAAAAAAATATCGAAACGAAATAAAGTAATGAAAAAAAAAAAGAAAAAAGAAAGAAAACAGATTAGACTTCTAAAAAATTAATAAAAGTAAAAAAGAAAAACTTTATATTTTGTTGAGTAATCGAATATTAGAAAAGATATCGAAGCTAAGAAAAGGCAAAAAAAACAAACCAAACAAAGTAATGAAAAAAAAAAAGAAGGAAAACAGAATCAACTTCTAAAAAATTAATAATAGTAAAAAAAACCTTTACATTTTATTGAGTAGTCGAATATTAGAAAAAATATCGAAACTAACAAAAGACAAAAAAAAAATATCGAAACGAAACAAAGTAATGAAAAAAAAAAAAGAAAAAAGAAAGAAAACAGATTAAACTTCTAAAAAATTAATAAAAGTAAAAAAGAAAAACTTTATATTTTGTTGAGTAATCGAATATTAGAAAAGATACCGAAGCTAAGAAAAGGCAAAAAAAAAAACAAACCAAACAAAGTAATGAAAAAAAAAAGAAGGAAAACAGAATAAACTTCTAAAAAATTAATAACAGTAAAAAAAACCTTTACATTTTATTGAGTAGTCGAATATTAGAAAAGATATCGAAGCCAACAAAAGAAAAAAAAAAAATATCGAAACTGTTATATCCATAAAGGTATTTTTAATATTTTGTTTCGGTTCTTATAAATATTTTACAAACCAAAAATCGAAACCATCTCATTTTATAACATTTTTCTATCCTTAACAAATCTTGATTCACGTAAAAGCAAAAAACCGTATTTAACAGGAGTTTCTAGTACATTATAAATACTTAAACCACAGCAGCACACCATTACGAACAAATTTATTGGACCGAACCACAAAACGATTGAGAAACTGAGCACTTGAGTCTCTTTTCACACGGATCTTGTTAATCCCTCTTCTATCATTCTTCGAGTAATCCAAGGATCCAATCACATGAATATATAGATCAGTCCAACTTGTTCACATGTGTAGAGGGACAAAAATTACAAAAAAATATTTCTGAGTAAATCATACCTTTCCTTCTTTTTGTTTTTCTAATTATTATTCGTGATTTTTTCTTTAATATATATAAGTGTATTATCTCAGATGATATTTGTTAGATATTATAGTGATCGATTGTTAAAAAAAAAAAAATGAATATCAAGAGGTTTTTTTTTTTTTTTTTTTTAAACAATCGACGGAAGTGTTTTATGCAATCTCTATAGTGAAACGCAATTTTCTCTGGTTGTAACGTTTCTTTATAGATAGAAATGATGTTTTTTAATATTGTTTAAAAGCTTTGCAAAAATCTATTTTCCCCATTGTAAAGTTTTTTCACGAATCATATTCTTTTGAACGAGTAGGTGTATTGTATTAGATTGGTGGATATGAAATGTCGGATTTATTTGTTTTTTTTTTTTACATGTTAACCTTTGCTTCCTCGCTTTCGTTATTGTTCTGTTTTTGACATAACTTCGTTTATTGTCGTATTTTACACTGTGCCAGAGTCACATTTCAATAATAAAAGTTTTTCTCAAAATTCGTTCAATTTTGTTATTTTTTTTGTTTAATTTCCTAAGGATATGAATTCAAACGATATTCGTGTAATTCTTTTTTTATACGAGCATAAACTTGGTAATAATACTTTAAAAGCTCCACGGAATATGAACCTGGCGTTTGGGGGAAACTACTTTTAACGATCGAAAAGTGCAACGTTTGTTTGAAAAATTTCAGTCCAGTTAATTTTCCCTACAAAATGAACCGCTTCAAAGACTCGAAACGTCTGTGAAAAATGATGCTCTGAAAATATTGGTTGAAACGAATCTAAACTTTATCATCTACAAAGGAAATTTGCTACCAGAATGAAAATTGACCATACAACAATATTACGAAACCTTTCTGAAATTGGCAAGGTAAAAAACAAAATGTATAAATGCAAGCAAAGTAAGTTGAATCGGTTGAACGTATTCTCATCATTACTAACTCGATTTTTTGCAAATGAATTAACACTAAATTTACCAGACCAATCTAAATGACTGGTTTTGCAATTACAATTTAAGATTTCTACTGCATGTAAAATTTTATTTCCATAATGATATCATGACTTTTGTTGGTATGATACAACCCTTATGATATAAAAAACCCTTTTTGACTTTCAACGTTGTAAAGGTGAATTTAATTCAAGAAATAATTAATTAATCATATTATTCATATAATATAATCAATAATTCATATATATAAATCAATTCATATAATATAAATAATCATTTAATCATATAATTAATTAACAATGATTGAACATATATTCTGATGTTTCTTTACACTGCAGATTAGCGTGGTGTTCGATTCTTGTTACAATTATCTGTTCTACTTTCTTTATTTCTTACTGACTTATGTCAATTGATATATTAATTGAGAAATATTCAGACGATATCGGCTGAATTATACCAACTAATTGTAATCATTGAATTATACTAACTAGCTGTTACAACTGAATATCAACTGACTGTACCGACTGAATTGTACAAACTAACTATGACATTTAACTGTAACGATTACTTTATTTAACACCTTGACTATGCCGCGCGCTTTTAACATAATTCGTCTGCCACTCCCCTACATGAACTTTTTATTATGGGATGCATATTTTATTGAAATTTTTGAAATCATTATTTCTTTTGACGCGTTAGAAAAAATAAAATGATGGAAGTGAATTTATATGATGCGCGCGGACAGTGACACGAAATTAACAGGATGAAGTTAGCCGATATTTACGATGCGCGCGCACAGCGACATGAAATTAACAACATGAAGTTAGTCGATAAATTTCCCTTAAATTTAATGTGAACTAAGAGATATGTATATTCAAGATATTTATTCTATATACATAACACGTGTTTTATATCGATACAAATAAAAAAAAATGATGCATTTATATATTTTTAATTATTATATACGGTGGTGATTGATATTAATTAAATAGCTATGAATTTTTTTAAAAACATTGATTATTTGTGAATATTAGTAATAAAAATTGTTTTTATAATTTTCCCTTAAATTTAATGTGAACTAAGAGATATGTAT
>NW_014569771.1:145321-148759 GCF_001313835.1 Polistes canadensis | reverse complement strand
TTTATTAAATAATTAAATTTAATAAATAAATAATTTATTTGATTAATTTTGGTATATTAATTGTTAATAAATAAATAATTTATTTGATTAATTTTGGTATATTAATTGTTAATACGTACGGAAATATAGAAAATTAATTAATTTTCTATGTGTGTGAATTTTGCAGATAAATTTTTAAATATTGATACATACACAGGTAAAGTAACTTAAAAAAAATTGTAATTAAAAAAAAAAATGCCTATCTAGATATAAGAATTTTGAACACGTGTTATTTTAACAATTTAAAAATCATATTTTCAATTTGAGTATTTTATTTTTTAAATTTGTCTGCAATCTACTTAATTCACACTCATAATTTTCTATATTTTTTATTTCAAAATTGAATACCGAGTGTTTATTATAATTTTTTAAATTTAATTATTTGTTATTTTGTTTTGTTATAAAGAATATAACTTCTTATGTGCGTACATAAGTACACGCATCTGTGTTTTTTTCCACCTGATAAAGAAAGGTGTACAATTGCGTTTAATTCATTATTTATTGAGAGGTCACCGGTGACCCCCGAGACGCTGTAAACCATTTTCGTGATTATCAGTTGTTTTAAACTGTCCAAAAATGATAATAAATTATAACTTATGGAAACCTATAGTTGATTTGTCTGATCAAATGACTGCTTATAGTTCACCACTGCAAAAAAAAACTATAAAATATTACAGGAAATTGGCAATAGAGCTTTTTTACTGATTACTTGTGTTTTAAATAAAATGGTGTTATACAAATAAATAACACGAAAAATATTTAAATTCCCGATTTTAGAATGAAGTTAGCGATGTATTTAGTGAAATGTACTAATGATGAAAATTATATTTTATCAAGCAATTACGTACAGTAAAAAGGATGTCGTTACATGACATCCATATTTTCCTAGTAATTATAAAATTATGTTTGCATGTTTCTAAATGTCATTATTTTCTTCACAAACTCTTGTAAAAACAATAGTATTATTTAAAAATTTATCAGTATCGGTATTTACTCTAATTATGTAATTTTACTATTGGTTGTGTTGAGGTCACCGGTGACCCACACGACAGTCAACGTGTTAACTGATTTTTTAACGATCTTGATCCGCTACTTATAAATCTTTTTCCACCAAAGGGTATCGGTACGACCTTGAAGAAGGGGCTTTAGTGGAAAACTAGCATTTTTCAAAATTCTTAGAAGCAGGAATGGAATTTCGAAAGCGATGGCCATAAAAATACCGAGAAAATCGTTGTAGGATTTTTCAAAGGGATTCTTGAGTATTGTAACCTTCTCGTAGAAATCCAACCTTTTGATATATTTTTAGCTCACTCCCTATGTAATGGTCAACATTGTCAAGAACTATTCGGTTTCAATAAATTCCTCAGCTTGTAGAAATTTTTAACGCAACAATTTTTAATGTTATTTTTTATTGTAAAAGAAAGAATTACTTTACTTAGAAAACACAAAAGAATTTTATCCATTACTATTTATACCTTTTTCTTTTGCGTACATTTTCCGCAAACATACATTTTACATTTTTCACAAAAAAAATTATTTGTTTTTTTACTGCGACAAAAACGTACTTTTTTTCCTAGTTTATTCAAATTTTGACCAGCTAATACCATCAACAGGAGTTTCAATTTCCTGAAACGTATTTTCAGTATTTTCATCAGAGCATGAAATAATTCGCATCCTACATTTTTTTCTGAACATATTGACGATATTTTTACTTTCATCACGAGTGGTCCGATTTTTTTTACGTTATCTTCAATTTCAGATGCCTCACTTTAAATGCGAACCGCTTCGTTTTCAGATGATAATTCAAAACATATCGCATCTGATTTTATATCGGAGTAATCTTTAGTTAATGTTGGTTAGTTTTATCAATAAATCACTTCTATTAGAAATTCCTTTCATGAATTTAGGGGGAGGGGGGAGGGGCAAAAATAATATAAAATAAATCACTATGCATAGAGATAAGAATAAAATGTACTACTACTTTTTGTTTCCTGTGGAATTTATATTTTGTTCCGTTTATAGCGATTTAATCGGAATACTTATCGCTGAAAGAAACGGTACGCGCATCACCTTTGTCCCTGCATACCCAGTTTAACAATAGAAGACAATGAAACAAAAAAAGTTCGAAAGAAAAAAAGAAATATCCTCTCGAAAATATAAATATTATATTCTGTGATTTGTAAATAAACAATTTACGAGAAATACAAAAAAAAAAATAATAACACTTATTTAATTAAATTAAATTTCATCCAAACTGTCGAAGTAATTATTTTTGAGAAATTTAAGTATAGCTTATATACATATATCAGAAAAAAAGAAGAGTATAAATAAATAAAATATTAATAAATAAAACTTATATAAAAAGTTATATAAAATTTAAGAAATCGTATAAGTATGAATATCATTTTTGTCTAAACGAAATTTAAAGAAAAAACAAACAGTCAAAATAACTTCCTTGGACAATCCTAGAGTTAAATAAATTACCAATAAAAAAAAAAAAAGGTACAGAAGAATAATATAAAACAGATATTTTTTTTTCATTATCAATATATCGAATTGATTGCGAATCTATTAATATTTGACATTTGATTATGTCAATAGTGAAGTATCAAGCGTACTTAATAAATCAAAGTAAAAGGGGATGAAAAAATCATTAAGGTGAAAGAAATAAGTGAGAGACTCGAAGGGACAAATCTCCCCAACAGAGTCGAGGTCAAATAAGATACTCTCAGCAATCTAAGTGCCTAAAAAAAAAAAGGAAGAAGAAGGGGTTAGTATGATACCACTAACCATAAGAGACAGTAAATGGCACTTTGCCCAATGATAGTACCGGCGTCACTAGTTTGTAAGCCCTACTATAAATTCACAATGATATCTGTATTATCATACTCAGTTTTACTTGTATTTATACTTATGTTTATAAATAATTCCACAAACAAATCACAATCATACTTTTGCTGTATGATAAAAAATCCCCGTGTATATCTCATATAAATAATAAAATTTAATTATTTATTAATATCGCGAAAAATATATATATATATATATATATCATAATTCAATTAGTTGTTTATCACGTTGACAAAAAAAATTATTAATAAATGTATCATAGGAAAGTTGGATAAGATAAAAGAGAAATCATAACGTTATGTTTTGATCTTATTGAACTTTTCGTCCCTTTATTGGAACTCCTTCAGCAATTATAAAATATATTACATAACCTTAAAAATACATAGTTCATGAAAATATTTAATGAATAAATATTAAAGATTACCTTGATGATCAATTTTCAGAGTCTTTTATGTATTAATAAGACATACATTTCTCAATTTTAATAATAAAATACAATATGTATTTTTGTTTTAATAATAAAATACAATATGTATTTTTTTGAGGTTA
>NW_014569771.1:132977-142616 GCF_001313835.1 Polistes canadensis | reverse complement strand
TATATTGATGCAGTAGCAATAATTCTCCAAGCAAACATTTCCGAAGGAAAGGAGTATGACGAATGTTTAAGACACAATCATACCTAATGCAAAAAGAAGAAGAAAAAGAAGAAAAATAAGAAGAAGTACAAGATGGAGAAGTTTGCATGTATCTAAGAAAATGAGAACTAGAGTCATTTGGGGTCGTTTGAGGTGGTGTATATTCGAGAAAAGCGAGAGAGAGAGAGAAAGAGAGAAAGAGATAGAAAGAGAGAGAGAGAGAGAGAGAGAGAGAGAGAGATGGTTAAAGCAGAAGGTTGAGGAAGAAAATGAGGGGTTGTGGGAATTACGGCAGGAGCGGGGAAACGTTATTCTAGTTTTATGAGCTGCTATTGCATCCTCGTAGGAAAATTATTAAAGCAGGCGTCCAGAGATAGAGCTACTGATATAACGAGAGAGAGAGAGAGAGAAGGAGAGAGAGAAGGAGAGAGAGAAGGAGAGAGAAATAGAAACTTAGGTGCAAGCGTGTAAATTGGACGCGAGTTGGAAGCAAGTGGTACTACTGGCCTGAATTATTTAGTCTCGAAAAGGCTAATTTCAAACAGGAGAGCAACGAGGAAAGAACGTAACCAACTGGAAGTAAAAAAAAAAAATTTCTAGCAAAATAGAAATTGTGGAATATCAACGGAAGAAAAAGGGGGTTGGAAAAATTAATGTATTTTTCTTTTCTCTTTTTTCTTTTTTTTTTGCTAAGGTAAAAGTAACTCATTTCTTTACAGCAAACGTAGAATTATATTTTATTTGATATTTGTGTGATTTTTCAGTATATATAGTTTAAATGAATAGAAAAGAAATTATGGAAAATAGTAATTTGTATACGTGTATGTGACTTTTTTTCTCTTTTTTCTTTTTTTTTAGGTAAAAGTAGCTCATTTCTTTACAGCAAGCGTAGAATTATATTTTAATTCATATTTAAGATTTTTCAGTATATATAGTTTAAATTAATAGAAAAGAAATTATAGAAAATAGTAATTTGTATACGTGTATGTGACTTTTGTTAAATGAAATATGATTCTTTTCTTTATATGGGCATAGAACTAAATTCAATTCGATATTTAAAATTCTCTTAAAGAACAATTTCAATTATTACGAATAAATAAGTCACGAAATGGGTAAATTATGGAAAATTGAGATGAATCGTTTCTTTAGTTCGCGAAGAACGATAATTGAAACGTGAAACGATAAGAAAGGTTTTATTTAGTTGACTTTTATGGGAATGAAATAGAATACGAAATGAATTTGAGTTAATAGTCAAATGAAAATGGAGAATTGTTTCTTTTTGACTTTAACATTGCTGGTTAAATAATTGTTTATTGCCCGTAAAAAAGAGAAAAAAAAAAAAAAAAAACAATAAATTTAAATTTAACTTAAAAATAGATAATTTAACATTTGTCATGGGGTAAAAGAGAATTGTTAGAATTGTTAGAAATAAATTATTGTTCGAATTAATCATTCGTTAGGAACATTTTCTTTTTATCGTATCATTTACTTTTCTCTTAGTTTTTTTTCTTTTTTATGATATACAATTCCCAGTAATTAAAATGCAATTAATTTTTCTTATTCATGGACAATTAGTAATTTGTGTAATTATATTTCGAAAAAAAAAAGAAAAAAAAAAATATTTGCTATAAATGAAATATTATCTTTCAGAAAATAAATGACAAATTTTCAATCGTTAAAGCCAACGTTAAATAACAAACAATATATCAAACATCATTCATCTGAAACTTTGTAACCTCGACTTCATAGGACAGTGAAACAGAAAATGAAAGAAAAAGAGAGAGAGAAAGAGAGAGTTTGGCATTAAATGTTCTGAAGGCAGTACCGATTTTCTTGGCACCGTTGTCACTCCTCATAACGCTCATAAACGTCATGCGAATGAGCATAAAAGAAGATTCCTTAGAAGAGTAAATCTTCTGTGGAACTCGAATGAGAATAATAGAAAGAGAGATCGTGAAAGAGAAAGACTAGACACAAATTCTCTGTTACATGTTACATTAATATAGGGTAACTAATATGAGAGAGAGACACTCCATGTTACTATTTTCATAATGATACATTTTATTATTTTCATAATAAATAATAGAACCTATGGAAGTCTAAATTTTGTTCAACGTTGTACAATTAAACTAAGAATTTGTATTATCTTTTTCCATTTCAAATAACAGTATCTATGAAAACAATATTTTAATTATATAATATAATAATATCAAATAATATATATAACATAATATAAATAATATATATTATATAATATAAAATAATAATATAATAATAATATAAAATTCATATATAAAAATCGTATCAAGCACAACTGATAGTAAGTGTTGAATAAAAATATTCTTTTTATACGTTTTTAAATTATACTTTATTATTAAAACATATTATTATTGATATATGTCAAAATAAGACAAAGCTTAAGTAACCAACACATGTAAATAAACTGTTGAATTTAAAATGAATAGTACATTCTAAATGAGAAAAGAAAATAATACGAATAATGAATTTACTTAATTATGTGTCTGACTTTATACAATCTTATTTATTGTAACAACTTAAACTTTTATGACCCTTTAAATTTCATCAAAGTCTTTTACTTTTACAACTGCATTTAGTCGTGGAACGCTTTTTTCGCAATGACAGCGTGTATAGTTTTGCTCTCCACTTTTCTAGTTAGCAGCGCAGCTGCTTCTCTTAGCAACATTTTTTTAAAAAGAAATCTCATCTATGAAAAGTAACACGCTTTATGATAGAAATACACCTTTTTCTGTTATAATATTCCATAAAAAATTTATGTAACATACTTTAGAAAAATAAAAAAAAAAAGAAAATTAATAAAACATACTTCACAATAACGAAAACAAAAAATAAAAAAAGATCAGAAAAAAAGATTTTCCCTGTCGAGTAATCGATCCGATGATATCAAAGAAACGATACAATTTATGCGAAATTTCTATCAATGTTTTTTCGAAAACGGTGTTAAATATTTAGTTGTTTTTTTTTTTTTTTTATAAAAGTACAACGAATATTCTCATGGACTACTAGAAGTGTGCAAAGTTTAAAAAAAATCGGAAAGGGGTCAATCTAACAGCCTCTTTGTGAATGTGAATATAAAACTGTTTGAAAGTTACTCTTTTTGTTTGCTAATTTATAAAAGTAGGAGTCTTCTATTCCAACAATAACCACAACCGCCAACACATTTCGTACATCTGTGCAGCCACAGTCGACATCAGGGACGAGTATTCGTATGGTATCACCAATTCGAGCAGAAGGAAATATTCATTTTGAGATTCGTAACATTTTCCGTTGCTTGCGGTAGAAGATTCACTTTTTATAGAAATAAGAACTCGTGTTATTCAGTCAGAGCTTGATATGAAGAAGAAATGTTGAGTTGCAGCTCTTCTTTAATATTTTTCTTTATAATATAGTTTTCGGTATGGCCATTGCACAAATTTTCTTCTAAAGTATTAAGAATTTCTTCGAGCTGGTGACAGGCTGTGGTCTCTTTGTCGACGTTTGCTTTTCGTTTTGACCTCCGTCAAAGCATAAATGTGCTTGTCGACATACATCAGTGATAGTTCAAATGTATAATAAGTACCCAAATATTCGTTATTTCACTATTCGTCATTTCATATTTGATATGTGTTGACATTTATCATTTAACAAAGTCGACATTCTCCATTTCGGTCTTTCACGGTAACATATATAAACGAACGATGAAAATAATCAATTATCAATTAGTTGTTTATCACGTTGAAAAATAAAATTATTAATAAATGTATCACAGGGAAGTTGGACAAGATAAAAAAGAAATCATAACGTTATGTGTTTTGATCTTATTGAACGTTTCGTTCCTTTATTGAGACTTCTTCAGCAACTGTAAAATATATTACATAACCTTAAAAATACATAACCTCTTAAAAATACATAACCTTAAAAATACACTAAAATACTTATTACCTAGACTATTATAGATTATTATACACTAGTGTAGGTTAAATTAGTATTATTCAATTACATGTTTGAATTTAACGATTTATGATTTTACTATATATATATAATAACTGTAGTTTATTATTAAAACCTAATAATGTATATCTTATTAATATGTAGAAGACTCTGAACATTGATGATCGAGGTAATCTTTAATAACTATCTATTACATATTTTGATAAACTATGTATTTTTAAGGTTATGTAATATACTTCATAGTTATTGAAAAAGTCCCTAATAAATGGACGAAACGTTCAATAAGACATACATTACTCAATTTTAATAATAAAATAGAATATGTATTTTTGTTTTAACAATAAAATACAATATGTATTTTTTTTTTAACAATAAAATACAATATGTATTTTTTTTTTGAGGTTATATTGTAATTTTATATTTTATAGTTGCTGAGAAGAAGTTTTAATGAAGAAACGAAACGTTCAACAAAAAAAAAAAAAAAAAGTCTCGTATTATCCTTCCTATTTCTATATTTCATTTTCAATCCAATTTTATTTGCAAATATTTAATCAAACATATATACAATATATGTGGTATCTCATATTTGGTGGCATAACTTTGGTCTATCATTATAACTCGTTTCACTCGTATTCGTTAAATGTCGTTTAGATAGAATTTTTCTAAGGCATCAGGAGCCCTGTCAACCACCCCCATAAGTGTGTATAACTACTGGTAACTATATTCGCTACTCCCGTTTTACCTTTACCATGTCTCTGTGGTGTATAAAACCCAGCAGCAGCAGCAACGTTATTACGAGGGCAACGTTCTAACATATGAAAGAGTAAAAAAGAAAAAAAAAAAGAAGAGAGAAAGAGAATGTAAGCTTGGAAAGAGGGAAAAAAAGAAAAAAGAGGAGAGTAAAAAAGAGAACGATCGAAACGTCGATAAACTCGTGTTTCTGTCGAGCTTCGAGAACCAACTTGTCGTTTCAATTCCCGAACGTATAAATTTGTTTCTTCAAAATCACTACCATTGGGGATCTATATATAATATAAAATATCATTCAAATTTATATATTTCACATTAAATTGTTCATATTTATTTAAATGTAACTTAAAGTTTAACAAAAAAATGTTTTATAAAGAAAAATAATTTCTTGTTCGATACCACCCATAGGAATAGATATTATTGGTTCAAATTATAATTACATTTCAAAATTTTGTCCGTTATTGTGAATGCAAGATTGGCAAACTTCTTTTTTTAATTATATTCGATAATTTATATTCGATAAATACTTGCTTTTACTTCATCCCATAATCTTTAATCAATTGACGTGATATCTGATGATACTGGGGAACTAAGGAATGAATTCTCCATAACTTAACCATCGTTGAGAGTAATGATCATTTAATCGTTGACATTCTGGTACCGTATAATGTATTAGACAGCTATCTAATTGGATCCATAAATATTGATTAAACAATAATGGAATATTTACTTTTTATCATGACTGCAATTTATTTTGTAAAAAATCTAACTAAAAATGCAGTTAATCTTTCAGATAAAAAAGAAAAAATGAAATCCGAATATATTATTGTTGCATATTTAAATAGATATCTGCAATAATGTTCTTTTATGTCAACGTAAACACTAATCCGTTATCATTATATATTTATGTTGTCCTTATTATTCTCATTTTTATGAATTTAAGAGATCCGTTTCCTTTATAAACAATTCACAAATTCTTCCATATCCGCATAAATACATAACTTACACTTAACTGACCCATAAAACGAGAAGCTAATGTAAATATACTTCATATAATACCCTAACTATAATTAATCTAACTATTTTATCACTAACATGACTATTATTTACATTATATACAACGTAAAACCATGAATTATTTAAACAAAGGGAACACCGTTTAACCTACTAATTCTACTATAATACATCAGATCTTATATTTCGTATTTTTGTAATCACTTTTTAAATTGATCATTTAGAAATATTTAAAATACATTTAAAATATTAGAAATGTTTAAATAACATTTGTTTTCTTTTCTTCTAATTTTTTACTTATAGGATATGCTGATAGAATTTTACGAATAAAAACTGAATCATCTTTTGTTTATTTGTTATTATATTATATAAATATAAAATGTAAGAATTAAAAGAAAATTTTTTTTTTAAATAATAAATTAAATTGAAATTTATATATTTAAAAAAAAAAAAATCGAGATTTTTATAAATGAATTATTTACGAAATATTTCGTAAGACGACTGATTTATCAAATAATTATGAAAAAAATTTAATCATAATAAAAATTTCGTATCATTAATTCATTTTAACCCAATATTATAGCTCAATTATTCATTTTAGTCTCATATAGTATGATAGTTTATGGAAAATTTGATGCTTTATCAGAATGAAGAAAAAAAATTAAGCATTCCATTAAAAAACATAACGATGACCTTGATGTACAATGTACATTTACATTGAATGGCGTTATCATGGTGCAAAAGCTTAAAAATAGACATAAATCGAAGACGAGCCAAAACACGTCCAAGTAAAATATATGTCAAAAATTAACTCAACATTCAAAGTGACCGAACTTATCAGCATAAGTGAGGGACATGAGTACCAATATAACGCCATAAAAAAAAATTGAAAATCGAATATACATAACCTGTGGGAATTCAAAATTCGCAATACTTTTTGAACAGACACCTCGCATATCATAGAAATTGCAGACATTAATCTTTCTGCTGAAGAAATAGATGGTTGTACCGATAAAGTAGTAAAACTAGCAATTGATATAGTTTTTAATAATAATTATAATTAAATCTATCGAAAGATTTCTTTCTAAATTGATTGGAAAAAATTTGTATTAAATGTTAACAGGAATTAAATGTAAGTTTGTTTCATTTAAATATTGACAAAATTTTCCGATATATAAAGCTAATATAAATTATATATTACAAAATAATAATTTTAATGACGATAATGTAAACGATAAAAATGGAACATTACATTTGGATAACATTAACGATATAATCATAATTTTTTTAATCATTTTGTCTTCGCGATGATGATATTCTTTCTTATCTTTTATCTTTCAATTCTAAAACGTTATTTCAATTTGTGTTATATTTTTTATTGCATGATTAAAAATACCAACGAGTAAAAATTCCACCCCATCTTTGATATAACCGTTAATATTTTTTCAACCAGCCATTTTGTCGGATCAAATGAAAAGATATTTGTATCTACTTGTTTCCTCTTTTAATCGTACATTTAAATTCGTTAATATTATAATAGTCATGATTATTGAATAAAAATATCATTCGTTAATATATTTTTTGTATATTATGAATTGTAGTAAAATATATATAAACATCTCTTCTTCGATCGATTAAACATCATTAGTTTCTAGAAATAAATAAATTAGTTCCACATCGCGTGTGAATAATCCGATAAACACGTAATTTCCATCTTTCATTCTCTTTTTTTACTCCATTTTCCTAGCACCTAATTCTTCATTAAAAAAAAACCATATCATACTATCATACTACGTAAAACTTAAAATCAATAATTGCAGAAATATTCACAAATAAATTATTCGTCATTACACTGCTAATTCAACAGGTTTGTAAATCATGATTTCGTTCACAATTAATACAATACAATACATTGTAATTATACTAATGAATTTTTATTAAGATTACATTTTGTTTATCGCATATATCGATAAGAGAAGTACATAATAAAAAATAATAATAATAATAATAATTTCTAAGAAAAATAACCGAGGAAGGTAAACTATACGTTTAATTTTAAATTAGCAGTAAAATAACGAATAAAGATGTTTATCAGATTCCAATAATTTATTTAATTTAAACCAAAGAAAAGAAAATGAAAAATTGGAGGGGGAAAGAAAATAATAAAAATTCGAAAAAAGTAAGCCTAAAATTGATCTATTTATTGTGAACTGTTAGGTCACTTTTACGAAGTGACAGTATCGTGAATATTGGGTTGTAGGCTTGGGTATAATTATAGTCACTAGAAGAAGGTAATTCGATCGTCTACGATCAGCCAAGATGGCTAAACCAAACCGGTTACGGAAATCAACTGAGAAACGGTTCGAGTGACCAACTCTGATATATCCTTCTAAGGATTGAATAGAATCGGACTATCGATCTTTTCGAAGTTAATAGTAAAACCTAAAAAATGAATGCAATTGTAAAAGAAAAAAATTGGACCGTTGGGACAAACAAAAGGTAACCAATAACAAATGTTATGAAAAATCAAGTAATATAAATTTACTAAAATATTAAACACGTTTACTCTGCCGACACATTTTTACGTGACTTTTATACCACGCCTACACTTTGTTTTCTATTATCAGATGCATATTTTGTCGAAATGTTTTTTTACAACTGATAAACGCCGTTGTATTATTGTGTTTTGTCTATTATTTATGGTGAGGTCACCGGTGACCGTCGAGGCGGTATATACCATTTTATGATTAATTGTTCCTTTTAAATACGGATAAGATTGAGAAATTTCTAGCAACTAATAATTCCTGACCGTGACGATTGATTTTATTTGCAGAGGACACATATAAAAATCAAAGGGACCAATTTTTACGACAAAATATATTATCTTTACTCAGTTTATAATAATCACAAACCCATTCGAAAAACGTCCAACGGATTTTTTGATATTTTCTTCAAATTTGTCTATTTTATATTTTCTTCGAAATTGTATTCTTTGTTTGTAAGAATCTGAACATTTTAGATAGTTTTCAACGATTACTCGTGTTGTAAATTCAATTGTGTTATAGAAACAAGTAACTCGGAAAAAAATTTCAATTATCGATTTCAGGGTGAAATTAACAAAGTATTTAGTACAATGTTCTGATGTTGAAGATTGCATTTTATCAAGCAATTACGTATAGAAAAGACGTTGTCACGAATTAAAAGAAAAATTCGGAAAATGTTAACTATTCTAGTTAACATTTTCCTTGTAATCAAAAAATTATTTTTGCATGCTCCGTATGTCATAAATTTCTTCAAAAACTCTTATATAAAAACAATAATATAATTTCAAAATTAATCAGAATCGAAAAATGCTAACTGTTTTAGTTACCATTTTCTTTGCCTACTGCGTACTCATCGTAACTCATCGTAAATGTGCCCAAATAAAATACATATTTTCCTTGTAATCCAAAAATTATTTTTACATGTTCCGTATGTCATAAATTTCTTCAAAAACTCTTATATCAAAACAATAGTATAATTTCCAAATTAATCAGTATCAATATTAACTCTAATTATGTATTTTTACAAACGGTCGTGTTGAGGGTTACCGGTGACCACACGGCAGTCAACGTATTAACATTGTTAAAATCACTTTAACGAAAACCCCATCGAATAAAACAGTCATCCTAAAACTAAATGAAAAAAAAGAAAAAAGACAAATGAAAAATGATTGAAGTAGAAGTTCACCAGACAGTGTCTCCAATAAAAATGAAGAAAACTATGAAATAGCACTGTTGATATATGCCTTGATCATGTTCTGATGTTGAAGATTGCATTTCATCAAGAAATTACGTTCAGAAAATACTTTGTCACGAATTAAAAGAA
>NW_014569771.1:120948-132632 GCF_001313835.1 Polistes canadensis | reverse complement strand
CTGTTGATATATGCCTTGATCATGTTCTGATGTTGAAGATTGCATTTCATCAAGAAATTACGTTCAGAAAATACTTTGTCACGAATTAAAAGAAACAATCGGAAAATGCTAACTGTTTTATCTATGTATATTTTCCTTGTAATCAAAAAATTATTTTTGCATGCTCCGTATATTATAAATTTCTTCAAAAACTTATATAAAAACAATAGTATAATTTCTAAATTAATCAGAATGGATATTAATTCTAATTATGTAATTTTACAAACAGTCGTGTTGAGAGTCACCGGTGACCACACAGCAGTCAAAGTGTTAACATTGTTAAAATCACTTTAACGAAAACCCCATCGAATAAAACAGTCATCCTAAAACTAAATCAAAAAAAAAAGAAAAGAAAAAAGACAAATGAAAAATGATAGAAATAAAAGTTCACCAGACAGTGTTTCAAACAAAACCGAAAAAAACTAGAAAGGAACACTGTTGATATATTCCGTGATCATTCCCAATGAGAGAAAGCCCTCGAGGAAGAACGACCAACGAATCAACGACCATTTTAGTTCGAAAGAGGAAAGAGAAAATGAAATAAAAGAAAAAGAAAGAAAGAAGAAGAACGAGTAGAGCTCATCGAAAAATAGACGAGGATGAAATGAGCCACCACCAGAGACATATTGGCGCGTCGTGGTGGTGTCCGCCTATCTCCGATATGGATTACCCATCTTCGATTTTGCGATGTGCAAATGAGCGTGCGAGAGAGAAAGATGCGAAGAGAAACGCGGATGCGGGGGGAGGGGAACAGAGATGAAAGAGAAACAGACGTGAAAAAGACAAAGACGAAAGTAGGAGAACAGAAAAAGAAAAAGAAAAAAGTGGGAAAGGGGAAGGGAGGGATAGAAAAATAGGGAAAGAGAGAGAGAGAGAGAGACGAAGAGAAGTGGGAAGGGGGGACAGGGAGATAGGGGGAGATGAAACGTCGAGGTAACTTCCGGCCTGCGGCGTTACAACTTAATCACCTAAGAAAATTGAAATCACGAAAACTGGTGGTGGTACGACACGGACAAGCATATCCATCCACCAGGGACTCGAAAATAGAAGCTTTCCGTGATTCTATGGCCACGCCTTAAAGCTCAAAATGGGATTGGGTGTGTGGTTCCTGTTTGGTCCCACCCCTAACGTTGACACTGCCAATGAAGAGAGAAGAGCCATGCCAAAAGGTGTTTGCGTACTTTGCGGGAACTTCGGGAACGCGTTTCGCATAAGCGCCGACCGGAAAGACGCGGACTATACTAATATACTTCTTTCTCATTCGCGGTGTATTTACAACCAGTGGCCAGTGCTTAACTTGCCAAGTTTAATTGGGCTTCCTACATACGCGAAATTGCGCCTACTCTACTCGTCTCTCTCACTCACTCTTTCTAAACTATCCGAAATTTTCCATCATTCGAAAATAATTACATTCAACATTTTATTTCGTAGAATTTTTAAATGGAATTTTTTCAACGTCGAGGTTGGTTTATTTTTAAATGATCGCATTAACACGATTAAGTCATTAGCGATCATTTTTGATAAATAAATTAATACAGTTATTGACAATATTATTATGTACAAAATATCTGTGGTTATTAAAAAGGTATCTTAGGGAATTTGGACATCAAAAGAAATAGAACTTAGTTTTGATAAGTTGGACGTTTCGTCCCTTTATTTTAAATTTGACGCAGCAACGATTTTAGATTTAGAAGAAAATTGGTATAAAAGAAACATTAGTGAAATGTATCATATAACGAACAATAACATAGTTAATTTTAGAATAGACACAAATAATTTAAACAACATCTACAACGGAATTTTTAAATTTAACTATAATAAATAATAGACCTTAACAGTGAAGATATCTAGACTAATAAACACTAGTCTAGATTGAAACAGTTTTGTTGAGTGTCAAATATAACGGATCAAGACTTAACGAAGTGTAGATGTATTGTGTTTTGAATATTATAAATAAAAAGAAAAATGTATGTCTGCTTAAAGAAGAAAGACGCTGAACTTTAGAGATTAAGGTAACATCTAATATTTTATAATGTATGGGTCTCATGTATTTCGTAATATAAAAATAACAATAAAATAAAATTTCCAGTTGCTGAAGAAGTCCCAATAAAGGGACGAAACGTCCAACTTATCAAAACTAAGTTCTATTTCTTTTGATGTCCAAATTCCCTAAGATACCTTTTTATTAAGAATTTTATTTTTGGACGAGAGAAACAACTAATCTCTGGTTATATTCGTTTTACAAACAAAATTTAGTACATTTATTTCTTTTAAAAAAATGGATGTTGTTAGTTTTATTAAAATTATGATACTACGTAAGTCTTCTTTAATTCGGTGTTGATTTATATTGCTAGTATATTTGTTGTAGACAAGTAGAATATGTTCGATGTTGTTTGGAGTATTGCAAGTATTTCACATTTGGATGAGCGTTTGTTTAGTGAATAATAATATTCGTGTGTTAATTTCGTGTACCCAATACGAATACGAGTAGGGCAGGTACTTGATTTTTTCTGTTTAGCATCGACATATTGGGCATCATCTGAACTCCCGATCTTGTTTTGTAAAGTTTCGTTTGTGCGTTGTTAATCCATTTGAAATTCTAGAAACTTCTTTAATTATTATTTTAACATCTTCGTAAATTGGGAGTTTGGCAGTTTCGTGTGCAGCTTTGTCTTGCTTCTTCATTACTATTGATTCCGATCTGACTGGGAATTCATACAACTTTCATTTTTGTTCCCCCCTTTGTTACTAAGATTCATAATATTTTCTTAAATAACATGTACGAATTAGTGATATGATCATATAGAAATTCTATCTATCGTACTTTTAGAATCGATCAAAATTGTAAAATCATTGGTATTGTGGTTTTTAATAAATAATACAGCTTTACTTATCGCATATATTATTTCACAGCTTAGAAAAGATATATAATTATTAGGTGTGCAACTTTGTTTCCGTCATTTTCGCTTATAGAATGTTTTAGTGGTTAGTTAGTAGTTGAAATAAATAGATCATAGATGTCATAGAATAAGCTTCTGGGCATCTGTCAACATAATCCTATTGAAACATTATTCGATTTATGTTTCAACTAAAAGTTGTTCTCGATTGAAAATGTTATTTTACGAGCCAAATTCTCGTCATTTGCGAGAGGCTTTCATTTTTTGCTTAAATATGTTCAAATTTGTGACTGAGATTCATCGAATGCTATTAAATACTTGTAATGAGATCCCTATTAGGGAGAGAATGTGAATTAAAGTTAAATTATCATCAATAGGACACTATCAGACACTGATCTAGATTGAATCAGTATTGTTTTGATTACGTGTTTAAATATAATAGTTTTTATAGATGTTAAGTACAGTAGTATTAGTTAAGTACATAAGAGACTCTGAACTTTAACGATCGAGCTAATATTAAATAACTATGTTTTTTAAATGTTTTATAATATATATTTTAAAAAAAAAGTTGTAATCAAATTTCAGTTGCTAAAAAAGTTCCGAATAAAGGACAGAAACGTTCAATAAGATTGAAATAACGTTTTAAATTCGCAACCCTGTCAAACTTGTCTAAGACACAATTATTAATAATTTTATTTTTGGACATGATAAACAACTAATACTTGGATACATTGATATGGGAAGATCTAACTACCCTGCTGTATTCACCATTGCTCCCTCTGACTATCACTTGTTTCGATCAATACAACAATACCTGGCAAACCAACACTTTCGGTATTATAAAGAAATACAAAATCGCATCGATTTGTAAATCGATTGAAAATATTAACAGATTGTTCAACGTGGAATTCGTACGTTGTTCAAAAGATAGGAGAAAAAGTGACCAGCGATGAGACAATACTTTGAATTATTAATGTCTAACAAATTTTTTACAATAAAGCCTCGAATTTAGGAAACAAAATTGTACACCTAATATATAATTATATATCTATAATTATAATTATCTGTATAATTATCTGTAATAAAGGAATATCTAGCTAACTCAGAAGATTTGGGGATCCATCAATATAAATAAAAATTAAATTGGTGCTACTGTTAATATATAATTTTAGAATATGATCTTAAACATTTCGTTATTGGTATCTTTTTTCCCTGTATTCGTCAAAGATTGGTTCAGTAAAGTTCTCATATAAAATCCATGACTGTTTTCAATGGAATTTAATATATTAAGGAGCGTATCCATAGATTAAAATCATGGATTATAGATTCATAATCAATTTTCGCTAGGATCAGACCTTTGTATGTGATTAGCAAAGTATTTTTGTCAAGTTCCCAGCTTTTGTTGGGTATACTTTTAAGAATATTAATTCTGTTGAAGCAGTCTATTTTGAGGTTCTTGATGTTGATGTTGCACCAATGTTGATTTTTTGGGACTATTGGGATTAAGTCCTAATATTTTTTAGATATTCTGTTGATTTGATAGATGGAGAGTGGTTAACATGAGTTTTATGGTGAATAGCTTCTTCTTGCTTCTTCGAATGGTGATATGTTCAGATTTAATTTTAGAAAAAATGAATGTAGTACTAGCTGTTTAGTTAAAAATAGTCTAGGAATTGTTGCAATAGCTTTTGTGTTACACCTGTGTTTTTCCTTGAACAGAAAATAGTGAAATCATCTATAAATAGGCATCCACTGACTGGGTAGAATAGGTTAATGGAAATTTCGTTAATAGAAATGATAAACAGTGTGACTGATCTTTGAAGTAGTCCATTTTTGTATATATTCAAGTTTTGACAGCATCTGATGCACTCTCATTTGAATATATTCTATTAGTGAGTACGTTCAGAACGAAAGCAATGATGTTGTTATTTATTTCCTATTTTTGAAGTATATCTAATATTCCTATTTTCCATACAATATCAATCATATACTTTTTCAATGTCGAGGTTAATAGCTGTGAGATGTTCGTTGTTGTTGTTGTCGAAAGCTTTGCATATTGATGTTTGTAGAGCTGTTGTCTGTATGAGTTGCAGTTTTGTTTATTTTTGTTTGGTTTTAATATGGATACAATGATACCCGTTCACCATGCTGTTCGGAAGAATTTAAATGATTTTTCGACGAAACAGTTGCTATCAAGTAGAATATCTGAAAAAGAAATTTCTTTTGTGTTATTTTTAAGCTTTCTGAACTCAGCATCATAATTATTGTCACTAGAAGTTGTTGACACATTTAGAGACTAGATAGTTAACAATATCTTGAAGTTCGGTTGTTAAGCTCATATCAGGTCTTTTATTGAAGCATTTATGCCCGTTCGTTTCCTGTTCTTTCATTGATAGTTTGAATTTTTCACCAGACTGATTTAAGGTTCTGTTTTGATGTCTAAAGACGAAATATGGTCAGTCTACTATTGTCTTCTGCTTAATTTCAATGTTCTTCGAAAAATTGTTCGCATTTTTTTTTTTTGAATTGTTTCTTATTCTCTATGGAAGGATATCTTTTTTGAGTATGTTGAGTGTACGATGAAAATCTTTTCTGGCTACACTGCATTTATCATTGTACCAAGGTACTTTTCTGTAGATATATTTATGTGATGTTATGGGGCCAGCTTTATTGATGGGCATCGTGTATGATTTTGACTATAGTGTCTGATACTTAATTCATTTATTTCAGCATGATAATCAGAAGTTATTGTGAATCATTAAATAGTAAGATTCTTTCAATAACTTTTTCCCTGTAATCAAGTGTACCAGAACCCCCATATGGGATTGTGGCAATTGAAATCTCCACACATTATGAATAATTTAAGTATTTGATTGAAGGTCTTACATACGTCTACTAGCAGCAGCAAAAATGCGTTAAAAGAAAATAATTGTTTATAGTAGGGATAACAATAGAAATTAATAAAACTAAAAAGTACACATTGTTGTGGGGTTTCGAGGGGGGTGGGGGGGGGGAGAATTCGAGAAGTGTGTTTGTCGAAGAGTTTTTAGAATTATTAATAAACGATTTCTTTCTAAATATTGTTGCGGCATGACGCAACTGAAGTAATAAATCGTATAGGTTTTCAATATTATGTTAGATCACGAGCATCGTATTCGAAAATGTAAACGAGATCTTATAGCGCATTTTTGAAGGTCATAAAACAATCAAACAAAGCCCGAGATTATCCGAAATGTATCGATGCAACGAAACGTTCAACCAACAAACCATCAAAATGTTGTTTGACTCTGACTAGGTAAACCACACGCGTTCCAATCAGGAAATACGATTTCCTTTATTCCGAATAAGTATTTCCCGTGCTTTGTATCCACCACCACAGCTACTAAAAACTTTTATCGTCTGCATCGATAAACTATTGATATTTCTGATATTGGACAATCCAATTGAGGAAGGGATGACGATCATTGGTTCCCTATAAAAACTTTTGAAACAACAGCACGAGAGAACATTTCAAGAAAACGCATTCAACGAGAATATCACGAAGAAAAATGCATCGGCTCCGGACAAAGCAGCAGAAAAGTCAAACAAAATCACGCAAGCATCGTAGCAACAAATCACGAATTTACAAGCAACGAAATCATCAAGCAGCTCATCGTCTGAACATCAGTCAACACATCACGACTCAACAAAGAATGACGACAATGCAACAAGAATCGATATCACATATATACAACGGCATTATTTATAATAAATAAATAACGTAGTATCGTGCAAAGGTAACGGTACCTCATCCAAGTATCACCAAATAAATGTTATTCTTTATTAATAAACGTGTCTTAAGGGGTTACATGGGTTTGGGACTTTCAAAAAATTAATTTTTTTTTTTTTTTTTTATTAAATTCTACAACTTGTCTAGAATATTGTTTTTAAATTTTGAAGTCGATAGGAGTAATAGTTTAAAAGATAGAGCCTTGGGAAGTTTCACTTTTAAAAAGTTCCTTTATCGTTACTCAAAACTTTAAACGCGTTTTTCTCAAAACGTTATTTTTAAAATCAGTTGTCAAGATTTCTCGAAAACTATTTTACCGATCTTGATGAAATTTGTTACACGTCTTCGTGATACTATTGACAAGGACTTGGACGACGGATCTTTTTTTCTCCAACACAACTAATTTTAAGAAACCAAAATGTGGTGCGAATTGTAGCGAAATTTGAATGTTTTTGCCAAAAATCCAAATTTCAATCTTTTTTTTTCCTTCGCCCAATTTCTAGTTTTAGGTATTCACTAAAAGACCCCCTTTTTTCCGCTGAAAAATCCCCACCGTTCATAAGTTCTGCTGTCAACGCGAAAACACTTTTTTTCGGTTGGGTCACCGGAAATGACGTAGCAATGGCGGAGTTTAAAATATTTTTCAACAAAAATTTCAGTAAATGTTCATTAAATATGTATCTCAAATGTTATAAAAAGGTTTGAATAAGAATTCTATTTTCTATAAAGTAAAAAAAAATTATTGAAAATATGCTATTTTTTCCCGGTGTAAACCCATGTAACCCCTTAAGGGGACTCAGACAGATTGAAAAAATTTTTGTTTAAAACGTTTAGTTCGATCTCATTAAATGTTTCGTCCCATTATTAGGACTTCTTCAGCAACTGAAATTTTTTTATGACCTTATTTGAAAAAAATACATAGTAAAAACATTACAAGAAGGTTTTTTTTTAATAACCTTGATCATTAATGTTCCGAGTCTTTTTTATACATCTTTCCGAAGACATACATTATTAGATTTTTTATTTTAAAAACATCCTAAATCTATTAAAATTCAAACACGTTATTCTTTATTTGTCATATGTGTGTTGGTATGAGTATAGGTGAGTAAGAGAATAATGTATTGGTTAACGAAAGTGAAAGAAACTGTTTCATTAGATTAGAGTGTTTGATTAGGTTGTAAAGTTACACCATCTGGACTTGTCACCTTTATGTGGCCCCATCGAAGTCTCTCGAACTTTCCCGATCCAAAAATGCAGAAAAAGTTTTTAATCACATGATCAGGAATCATCGGAAAGTTTCTAGAAAGAATGCTAGGAAATGACGAGAAACGATGAAGGGGATGTTAAGCATATATGGGCAACGAAAAGGGCCGGTAAGGGCAGCCCGACAAAGTTCATTGTTTATACGACGAGTGTTGGGGGTGAAAGAAAACGAGGAAGACGAAAAACAACGGGGGACAAGGAAGGGACACGAAAGACGACGATAAGCGACGAAAAATCGAGTATGATGTGTTTTTCGCTAATTATGATGGTTGTTTTCGGATTATGGCGTAAAGAGTAATACCTAATATCTTGTGACGATAGATTGTGAATTTAAATTATAGATGCTTACACCGTTCTATCTGTTTATATTCTTAAATTGTTTAATAATTATTGTTAAACGTTATTAAATAAATTAGTTGTTTCTCTCGTCCAAAAATAAAATTATTAATAAAAAGGTATCTTAGGGAATTTGGACATTCAAAAAAAATATCAAGTTATCAAAACAAAGTTCTATTTTTTTTGAATGTCCAAATTCCCTTAGATACCTTTTTATTAGTTATTAAATAAATCAATCAAATATTACTACTTTAATAAATATTAAAAAATAAAAAAATCTTACATTGTTTATTGGAATTTAAACTTTATAAAAAATGTTACATTTTATTTTTACAAAAATTGCTATATAAAAAATCACGTGATCCACAACACTAAGAAAAAGAAGTTGCTCCATGTACATTATATCTCCGATAAATTTTGATCGATCTTAAAAAAGTTTTTTAAAATTTTTGTAAAATAAAGTTGTTGTTATAGTTTGTCAAGATGGAATTTTGAATTTCAGAAAATTTAGCAATTTATGGCAGTTTAAACAAAAGTATGAGTTTTACACAATTATAAATTTGACACTTTAATTATTTTTATAAAATTTTTCAATCAAAATATCAAAAATCCGACTCGACAACTGTAGAGAAAACGATTTCGAATATTTAAAAAAAAAAACCGCATCAAAAAATATTAAAAATTGTATAAGTTATAATGCAGACCGTGGCAGAAAAATGTAGTTTCGAGAAAAATGCGTTTAAAGTTTGAAGTAACTAAAACAAAAGACAACCATCTACGTGCACCAAACTCTCGTTGGGTAGTCACATTTTCTACCAAAACTTTGAATCTTTGGGGAATTTTTGCAATTGCGACATTCACAGAAATAAGCTTAAAACTATAGAGAACAACAATGTGTTAAAAAAAAAAAAATCGAATTTTGGAAAATACATGACCTATGTAAGACCTTAAGAAGTGTAATAAATCGTTAGTATTTTATGCTTGCGAATTAGGTAAATAAATGTTGGCTAGATGAATTGTTTGCGGGATGTAGGATTTATGCTTCGAAGCAAATGTCGATAGGAACTTCTTCGTTGTAGAATTTATTATTAACATAAGTGTCAACTCCATCACTTGTCTGAAGGTATTGGTTTTTATTTTTGCAAAAATATATTGTTAATTTACTTTTATTGTCTTTTTTTTTTTAAATTAATTTGAAAAATGTTGAATACATAAAACAAATGAGGATTATATACATTAATTAATATCCATTTATTAAATGTTTTGATTAAATTAGTTATTTTTAAGGTTATGTAATATACTTCTTTTCATAGTTACTGAAGAAGTCCCAATAAAGGTGTTGTTGAGGTTCCAGTCCCTTGCTCGGTACTGTGTTTATCGCAAATAATGCTGATGTGCATATATGTGATATCGATTGTTCTTGGGTCGTAATGTGTTGAATGATGCTCCGACAATGAGCTGCTTGATTATTTCGTTACTTGTAGATTCGTGATTTGCTGCTACGATGTTTACGTGATCTTCCTCGTTGTTCTGCTGCGTTATTCAAAGCTGGTGCGTTCTTCGTGATGTTGAACTTGTCAATTGATGCTTGTTATACGAATACTCTTTCATGCTGTTGTTTCAAGGGTTTTTATAGGAAGAAGATGATCGTCATCCTTTCCCTAGATTAATTGTCCAATGACAGCAAGTTCTCCCCCATAATCCATCGATGTGGAAAGTTAACGTTTTTTAATGGATGTGGTAGTAGAAAAACTATGCAACGGGAAAACCTTAGTTTAGGATGAAGGACTTTGTTTTCTTTTGGTAGGAATGCATGTGTTACTCAGCAGTCAAAACCACTTGAAAGGTCTGCTGATCGAAGAGTTTCTCGTACTGATACTTCTCGAGTAATTTATGGGTTTGTTTGCCAGTTATATGTCCTTCCGGTAATTTGTCAGTATCATTCGGTTGAATAAATCTTATCTTCTAATGCTCATGATATGTGGATAGTTCTTGTTTTCTTAAATCAGCTCTCATGAATGAAATGTCGGAGAAGGATTTTATTAGTTCATGTTTGTGTAAAGCGTCCATTATGACACTGCGAGGAAGAATGGGTGAAACATTTGACGATATAATTCTTTTCATTCTAAAGAAATGTTTAGCCACCCATCAAACACTTTTTATTTCGTTTTCAAAAGTCAATCATTTTATGTCAACGTAGTTTTATTTTTTCGTCCTGTTCATGTTGCAAAACGCTTTGTGTAGTCAATTTCAAGTTTTCAACTTGTTTATCTGTATAATATTGTAGTTTTTTTTCTTAATTATTAATATGTATTTAAAGATTAATGTTTGAGTATTATAGGATTCGTGAAAAGATTGGGCCGTTGGACCAACTAAACCGGGCTTCGAACCACGGATATCTTTCGCTTTGCAGGCGACTGGCTCTTTGTTCATTGAACTAACCAGGGCCCACCGTCCAATCTTTTCACGAATGCCTATTTAACACTTTCCCTGCCAAACCGTTTTTTGGAGACTTCTCGTTCAGGCCGCGTGGGGCAGGCAACGTGTTAAGTATTTGGCATGAAAGCGCTCGTCCCACATATATAAATCTTTATTTTCCCAGATTTACAGTTATGTGGAGTGACTTGGTTTACAGTTTGTTCTTAACTTTAAAACACATTCATCTCAAAATAAACTTTAATGTGTTTAAATTACCTTTAAAACACATTCATCTTTATTTCAGTACTTATTGTGCTTTCCCTTATCCTACTCCCTCTAATTCATACTTCTTTTTGTACTATTAATTTTTTCACGTCTTTACGTCGTTAATTCTGAACACGCTGCTGGGCATTTACAGGCCGCTGCCTAGTTCCCCAGTCAACCGTTCAACGTCGCTGCAATCGCCTAACCTCTCTTTTTGATAGATCTTCCATTAATTATTTTTTTCTCCCGTTGTTGCACGATCGTAGAAGCGTGTTACGAAGCAAACCTTCATCCCTAACGAGCCCTCATTTGTAGGATTCGTGAAAAAATTGGGTCATTGGACTGACTTAAACGGGAATCGAACCACGAATATCATTCGCTTTGCGGGCGACTGCTCCTTATCCATTGAGCTATCCAGGGCCCACCGTTCAATCTTTTCACGAATGTCTATTTAAGTATTTGGCATGAAGACGCTCGTCCCACATATATATACAGTAAAACCTCCTATAACGCTGCAAGTGCGTTCCGCGTTATATGGAAACCGCGTTATAAGAAATTGGGATTTAACCGTACAAACCAAGCTAATTCGTAGCGCGTTGTATGGAAACCGGCTACCGCGTTGTATGGAAACAGCGCTATAAGAAACACAGATTTTAGTACAAATCACATCATTCGTACCGCGTTATATGGAGACCAAA
>NW_014569771.1:117429-119311 GCF_001313835.1 Polistes canadensis | reverse complement strand
TTCAACAGAAAACCCCCCACCGTTTATAAGTTCTGCTGTCAACGCGAAAACACTTTTTTTCGGTGGGGTCACCGGAAATGACGTCGCAATGGCTGAGTTTAAAATATTCTTCAACCAAAATTTCAGAAAATGTTCTTTAAATATGTATCTTAAATGCTGTAAAAAGTTTGAATAGGAATTCCATTTTTTATATAGAAAAAAAAATTGTTGAAAATATGCTATTTTTTCCCGGTGTAAACCCATGTAACCCCTTAAAGGCCGCTGCCTAGTTCCCCAGTCAACCGTTCAACGTCGCTGTTATCGCATAACCTCTCTTTGATAGATCTTCAATTAATTATTTTTGCTCCCGTTGTTGCACAATCGTAGAATCGTGTTACGAAGCAAACCTCTATCCTGGACGAGCCCTTATTTGTAGGATTCGTGAAAAAATTGGGCCATTGGACCAACTTAACCAGGACTCGAACTGCGGATCTTTCGCTTTCCGGGCGACTGATTTTTATCCATTGATAAAATTCATTCTTATCGATATGCCTATCTAAATATTTAGCATGGAGATGCTCGCCTCGCAATATCATGAATAGAGTATAACATATTACTATATTAATACTAATATATTCAGGATATACCATGGTTTATCAGTCAAACTGCTAAAATATATTCTACAAGAATAAATAAAAATTAACCAAAAAAATATTAATTGAGGTTAAATTTGAAACGCTTTATTACAAAGTTAGAAACAAATGAAATTGAAATAAGTAATTGCAGACCAATGAAATATATCCATCCAAACGTTATACCGAAATTGACGTTGAAAGTTTCTTTGTTGAGTTGAATACAATTGATCAAGGGCGTCCATAAATGGCTACCACAAAAATTAAATATGTCTCGTCTTGTAACAGTCATCTATTAGTCTACCAATTCTCAAGATGAAAAAATTGTTTGTTTGTACAACATTCACGTATCTATTAGAAAATTCACCCACGTTAGCGGTAATCAGTTAGAAGTAATTATTGAACAACAGAGTATTGATAAGTAAATTTTCCATCAATATTTTCAATAAATTTTCGTCAATATTCCTCCTAAATCGTATTTCGCGATATCTATAATTGAGATGAAGCAGGTTGAATGCTTTATATAGGAATATATTATCAAGAAAGTTTAATTATAAGTTTATTTCCGTTGTTGTTCCAGAATTGGTTGAATATCATGATAATCAATTCTAGGTCGAAATCGAACTGAATTGCAGATTATTGGGAAATTGGTATTAACCCTTTGAGTACTGAATACCCTTGACCAAAGTGCTTCGTACGAATGGAATACTACTACTCTATCACTAATGTAAATTCCATTGATTAATTATACTAAGCATAAATAGTTAACAATAAATTCAATAAATTATAATATCATTATTCTCTTAAATAAAATAACACAAGAAAGTTCGTTTCAAATTTAATTGTTCCTGCAACGAGATTTTAAACAATTATCAATAAATTATAACCGACGTTACATTATTTGAATTTATATAAACAAAACGCATGTATCAGTTCATAGTTGATGCTGATAACTTTTATCAAACGCATATCACATATCACTCAACAATTTAATAAATAAAAAGCAATGTGTTATTTGTCTTCCGGGAAACCTATTGTTACTATTCTCAATTTTATTCATTTATAATTTTGCAATGAAGCGTTTATAATCAAACCCTCAAACAATAACATTTATTTCTCGTTCCACGTTATGATTCTAAAGTTTGGCTGAAATCCCAGAATTCGCTATTAATTAATATTATATATATTTTAGAATAAGTTATATCATATTATAATTTAAAAACCGTGCGTGTAATAATTCTACACAGTATACAATATATTATAATATAAAA
>NW_014569771.1:116049-117093 GCF_001313835.1 Polistes canadensis | reverse complement strand
AAAAAAAAAAAAACTTGTTTATCTCGTTCTATACTAACCTTAGCGAAGTCAATCTTTAAAGTGCAGCATCCAGAATATATGTCTGCTCCATGAAGTGTTTCTTTTGCTCTTGTGGCTGAATCTACAGAATCGAACGTAATCACGATGAAACTTAGTTAAGGAATTATAGCTGTATATAACATCGTCTTTTTTTTTTTTTTTTTTTTTTTTTTTTTTTTTTTACCTGAAAAATATAAAAACCAGCTTTTGAAGAGAAGAAAGAAAAAAAAACCACTTGCGATTATTAAAATGAAGATTTAAAATGTATATAAATGCTCTATCGTCGTAACGTTTGAAAATCATGCAAGTGAAACGTATTTCCCGTTGAACATCGAAGTTATTACACGGAAAACGCATTAGAAAGGATATTCCACCATGGCTTGAACGCCGTTCTTCTTGAAGATAACGATGCGTTGAACTTGCCCGCTAGGCGCACTGATGGCATGAAGAACTTCCTGCAATGGAAAAATATTACAAATAATATGTTGGATATATTTTTTTCTATTTTTTTTCTATGCAAAAAGTTATATAGAATAAATAATGAAAGATGAAAATGTAAAACTTTTAATGTTAACGATATTAACGACGAACGACGAAGAAAGTTCGAAATACGTATATTAAAAAGTTTCTTTTTTTACCGTTAAATATTTGTATATTTCATTTACATATTTTTCTTTTTTTTTCATAAATAATTATACGAAACTATACGATAGATTAAATTAACGGCTATAGCACGGTGATAACACTAGTTACTGCTTCGATATTTAAGGGGTTACATGGATTTACACCGGGAAAAAATAGCATATTTTCAACAATTTTTTTTCTATGTAAAAAATGGAATTCCTATTCAAACTTTTTATAGCATTTAAGATACATATTTAAAGAACATTTTCTGAAWTTTTGGTTGAAAAATATTTTAAACTCAGCCATTGCGACGTCATTTCCGGTGACCCCACCGAAAAAAAGTGTTTTCGCGTTGACAGCAGAACTTATAAACGGTGGGGG